>NC_069502.1:1080779538-1080849538 GCF_027579735.1 Bombina bombina | reverse complement strand
GCCAGTCAGGAGGGAGCAGATATCAGTGCGCACCAAAATGCAAAGTTCCAGCCGGGGCAGGCAGCGTACACCGCTCTGATCAAAGAAAGTGACAATTGGCTGCCCTAGTGCCCCCTGGGCCCCTGGTCATTATGAAAATGTGAATCGAACATGTCATAATAAGTTTTTTTTTTGGGAAAAAAATAAAATAAATAATAATAAAAAAACACCACCTGTCTTGTTGGGCCCCCCTGTTTGGGAGAACTGCTTGGCCCGGTCGCAATGGCGACCTTCACATCACCATTAGTTACGCCCCTGGTTGCATGCCAGCCCCAGTCAGATTCAGACGAGTTCTGAATCTGATTGGCTGAGAGTCAGACTAGTAGTGAGAGGCGGCCAGGACGGAGGCTAGCCTCCTGTGGAAGCGTATGGGGCGCATTGGAGAGCACTGCATTAGCACCTTTTCTCCTCTGGTGGCAGTCTCTCAGCGTCCCATACACTTCCACAGTAGTCAATGCATTCATATTGCGCAATGCAAGGACAGCCGGCTGTCCTTGTCTTGCGCAATATGAATGTATTGATGTATAAACAAACAGTGAGTCAGTTTTAATAACATTTACACACAGAATCATGATTTTGGTGGAGGGGTGGGGGGGTAGGGGGGGTCACCTTATTTTATAAAAAAAAAAAATATGAAGAAAAAAAAATAATAATTTTTTTATTTTTTAATTTTAAATAAATGCTGCCTGTAATTACATAGATTGGCCAGGGTAGGCGCTGCCTCACCTGCCTCCTGTGACTGCACGTCACTGCCTCAGAGGTGGCAGCAGATGAGTTAAGGAGCAGCAGTCTTAACTTTTGTTTCTGGTGGAAACGGCTGCATTTGCAGCTTAATAATTCAGTCCCTTGGTGTCAAATCTCAGATATTATTATGACTTTCCTAAGATCCATGGAGTCTTATGTCTTAATGGTAAACACAACTGACTTACACTGTCTTGTGTAGGAATTGTGGCCTAAGTTTATGGATTTTTACTATCATAATTATTATTATTTTTTCTTCTACTCCTCTTTCCCCCTCAATATGGCATCCAGATTGCGTCTTCTAGAGGCCTACCTTTTATATCAGTCGGAGATAACCTTAAAGGAACAGTCTAGTCAAAATTAAACTTTCATGCTTCAGATAGGGCATGCAATTGTAAACAACTTTCCAATTTACTTCTATTATCTAATTTGCTCAATTCTTTAGATATCCTTTGTTGAAGAAATAGAAATGCACATGTGTGAGCCAATCACACAAGGCCTCTATGTGCAGCAACCAATCAGCAGCTACTGAGCATATCTAGATATGCTTTTCAGCAAGTGATATCAAGAAAATGAAGCAAATTAGATAATAGAAGTAAATTAGAAAGTTGTTTAAAATTACATGTTTTTTTCTAAATCATAAAAGAAAAAAATTGGGTTTCATGTCCCTTTAAAGTCTACATCCTTGTTTTGCTTTTTTAATGCTTGTTTTCCTGTTCTCTTCATCTTCAAATTGATTGCTGTGAAGTATATCCATATGTGGTTCATTCTGACCTCCTTTGTTAACTTTTGCTTTCTTGTAAGCATTTTAAAGCTCCCTGTTAGAATTCTTTAATTTTTACAAAATAGACAGTGCGCTAAGGGTAAGTATAAGCTACAGGTGAAAACACGTGCAAACACATCAGCACTGGAATATAGTGAAAGCTAGGATAACCCCTGAATTATACTTATAAATGTATTTAGTGTTTCAAGCCTCTTTAAGATACCAAACCTTTATATATTTTAAATAAAATTGTAATGTAGAGAATTAGATTTGCATAAATCATTGAACTTTTATCTGAAGAGATTTTAGCAGTGTCTGTGTGAGAGTGTGTGTGAGACAGCTAGAGAGAGAAAAAGAATGAGTGTCTGTGTGAGAGAAAGATACACCAGCAGATACATTGGGGGGTAGATATCAAGCCGTCTACTTTACCTGCCTTCGCCGGTTCAATACGCCCGCCTAAGCTCGCCTACCATCGCCGCAGCGGACCTTCAAAATTTCGCCTAAGTTATCAAAAAAGCTGTCAAAAAGCCGCGCACCATGTACAGGGTGATGAGCAGCGGACTGTGAGAGTTATCACTCATCCGATCTCGCTGCTCTTCGGCTTTTTGACAGCTTTATTGCTAGCCTGTCACTAAGCACCCACACTAACTACACTGTTCTACCCCCTATACCGGCGCCCCCAGAGCCCCCCGCAACTCAATAAAGTTATTAACCCCTAAACCGCCGCTCCTAGACCCCGCCGCAACTCTTATAAATGTATTAACCCCTAAACCGCCGCTCCCGGACACCGCTGCCACCTACATTATACCTAGTAACCCCTATCCTGCCCCCCTATACCGCCGCCACCTATAATAAAGTTATTAACCCCTATCCTGCAGATCCTGGACCTCACCGCAACTAAATAAATAGTTTAACCCCTAAACCGCCGCTCCCGGACCCCGCCGCAACCTATGTTAAATTTATTAACCCCTAATCTGCCCCCCTACACCGTCGCCACCTATAATAAATTTATTAACCCCTATCCTGCCCCCCCTACACCGCCGCCACTGTAATGAAATTATTAACCCCTAAACCTAAGTCTAACACTAACCCTAACACCCCCCTAACTTAAATATTAATTAAATAAATCTAAATAATATTTCTCTTATTAACTAAGGCCTAGATTTGGAGTTTGGCGTTAGCCGTGAAAACCAGCGTTAGAGGCTCCTAACGCTGGTTTTAGGCTACCTCCGGTATTTGGAGTCACTCAAAATAGGGTCTAACGCTCACTTTTCAGCCGCGACTTTTCCATACCGCAGATCCCCTTACGTCAATTGCGTATCCTATCTTTTCAATGGGATCTTTCTAACTCCGGTATTTAGAGTCGTATCTGAAGTGAGCGTTAGACATCTAACGACAAAACTCCAGCCGCAGGAAAAAAGTCAGTAGTTAAGAGCTTTCTGGGCTAACGCCGGTTTATAAAGCTCTTAACTACTGTGCTCTAAAGTACACTAACACCCATAAACTACCTATGTACCCCTAAACCGAGGTCCCCCCACATCGCCGCCACTCGATTAATTTTTTTTAACCCCTAATCTGCCGACCGCCACCTACGTTATCCTTATGTACCCCTAATCTGCTGCCCCTAACACCGCCAACCCCTATATTATATTTAGTAACCCCTAACCTGCCCCCCACAACGTCGCCGCCAGCTACCTACACTTATTAACCCCTAATCTGTAGACCGCAAAGCGCCGCCACCTACGTTATCCTTATGTACCCCTAATCTGCTGCCCCTAACACCGCCGACCCCTATATTATATTTATTAACCCCTAATCTTTCCCCCACAACGTCGCCTCCACCTGCCTACACTTATTAACCCCTAATCTGCCGAGCGGACCTGAGCGCTACTATAATAAAGTTATTAACCCCTAATCCTCCTCACTAACCCTATAATAAATAGTATTAACCCCTAATCTGCCCTCCCTAACATCGCCGATACCTAACTTCAATTATTAACCCCTAATCTGCCGACCGGAGCTCACCGCTATTCTAATAAATGTATTAACCCCTAAAGCTAAGTCTAACCCTAACACTAACACCCCCCTAAATTAAATATAATTTAAATCTAACGAAATTAATTAACTCTTATTAAATAAATTATTCCTATTTAAAGCTAAATACTTACCTGTAAAATAAATCCTAATATAGCTACAATATAAATTATAATTACATTGTAGCTATTTTAGGATTAATATTTATTTTACAGGCAACTTTGTAATTATTTTAACCAGGTACAATTCCTATTAAATAGTTAAGAACTATTTAATAGTTACCTAGTTAAAATAATTACAAAATTACCTGTCAAATAAATCCTAACCTAAGTTACAATTAAACCTAACACTATACTATCATTAAATTAATTAAATAAAATGCCTACAATTACCTACAATTAAACCTAACACTACACTATCAATACATTAATTAAATACAATACCTACAAATAACTACAATGAAATAATCTAACTAAAGTACAAAAAATAAAAAAGAACTAAGTTACAAAAAATAAAAAAATATCTACAAACATAAGAAAAATATTACAACAATTTTAAACTAATTACACCTACTCTAAGCCCCCTAATAAAACAACAAAGCCCCCCCAAAATAAAAAATGCCCTACCCTATTCTAAATTACTAAAGTTAAAAGCTCTTTTACCTTACCAGCCCTGAACAGGGCCCTTTGCGGGGCATGCCCCAAGAAGTTCAGCTCTTTTGCCTGTAAAAAAAACATACAATACCCCCCCCCAACATTACAACCCACCACCCACATACCCCTAATCTAACCCAAACCCTCCTTAAATAAACCTAACACTAAGCCCCTGAAGATCTTCCTACCTTGTCTTCACCATACCAGGTTCACCGATCGGTCCTGAAGAGCTCCTCCGATGTCCTAATCCAAGCCCAAGCGGGGGGCTGAAGATGTCCATGATCCGGTAGAAGTCTTCATCCAAGCGGGGCAGAAGAGGTCTTCCATCCGATTGAAGTCTTCATCCAGGCGGCATCTTCTATCGACATCCATCTGGAACGGAGCGGCAGCATCCTGAAGACCTCCGACGCGGAACATCCATCCTGGCCGACGACTGAACGATGAATGACGGTTCCTTTAAATGACGTCATCCAAGATGGCGTCCCTCGAATTCCGATTGGCTGATAGGATTCTATCAGCCAATCGGAATTAAGGTAGGAATATTCTGATTGGCTGATGGAATCAGCCAATCAGATTTAGCTCGCATTCTATTGGCTGATCGGAACAGCCAATAGAATGCAAGCTCAATCTGATTGGCTGATTGGATCAGCCAATTGGATTGAACTTGATTCTGATTGGCTGATTCCATCAGCCAATCAGAATATTCCTACCTTAATTCCGATTGGCTGAATCCTATCAGCCAATCGGAATTCGAGGGACGCCATCTTGGATGACGTCATTTAAAGGAACCGTCATTCGTCGTTCAGTCGTCGGCCAGGATGGATGTTCCGCGTCGGAGGTCTTCAGGATGCTGCCGCTCCGTTCCAGATGGATGTCGATAGAAGATGCCGCCTGGATGAAGACTTCAATCGGATGGAAGACCTCTTCTGCCCCGCTTGGATGAAGACTTCTACCGGATCATGGACATCTTCAGCCCCCCGCTTGGGCTTGGATCAGGACATCGGAGGAGCTCTTCAGGACCGATCGGTGAACCTGGTATGGTGAAGACAAGGTAGGAAGATCTTCAGGGGCTTAGTGTTAGGTTTATTTAAGGGGGGTTTGGGTTAGATTAGGGGTATGTGGGTGGTGGGTTGTAATGTTGGGGGGGGGGTATTGTATGTTTTTTTTACAGGCAAAAGAGCTGATCTTCTTGGGGCATGCCCCGCAAAGGGCCCTGTTCAGAGCTGGTAAGGTAAAAGAGCTTTTAACTTTAGTAATTTAGAATAGGGTAGGGCATTTTTTTATTTTGGGGGGCTTTGTTATTTTATTAGGGGGCTTAGAGTAGGTGTAATTAGTTTAAAATTGTTGTAATATTTTTCTTATGTTTGTAGATATTTTTTTATTTTTTGTAACTTAGTTCTTTTTTATTTTTTGTACTTTAGTTAGTTTATTTAAATGTATTTATTTGTAGGTATTGTATTTAATTAATGTATTGATAGTGTAGTGTTAGGTTTAATTGTAGGTAATTGTAGGTATTTTATTTAATTAATTTAATGATAGTATAGTGTTAGGTTTAATTGTAACTTAGGTTAGGATTTATTTGACAGGTAATTTTGTAATTATTTTAACTAGGTAACTATTAAATAGTTCTTAACTATTTAATAGCTATTGTACCTGGTTAAAATAATTACAAAGTTGCCTGTAAAATAAATATTAATCCTAAAATAGCTACAATGTAATTATAATTTATATTGTAGCTATATTAGGATTTATTTTACAGGTAAGTATTTAGCTTTAAATAGGAATAATTTATTTAATAAGAGTTAATTTATTTCGTTAGAATAAAATTATATTTAACTTAGGGGGGTGTTAGTGTTAGGGTTAGACTTAGCTTTAGGGGTTAATACATTTATTAGAATAGCGGTGAGCTCCGGTCGGCAGATTAGGGGTTAATGTTTGAAGTTAGGTGTCGGCGATGTTAGGGAGGGCAGATTAGGGGTTAATACTATTTATTATAGGGTTAGTGAGGTGGATTAGGGGTTAATAACTTTATAATAATAGCGGTGCGGTCCGGTCGGCAGATTAGGGGTTAATAAGTGTAGGCAGGTGGAGGCGACGTTGTGGGGGGCAGATTAGGGGTTAATAAATATAATATAGGGGTCGGCGGTGTTAGGGGCAGCAGATTAGGGGTACATAAGGATAATGTAAGTAGCGGCAGTTTACGGAGCGGCAGATTAGGGGTTAAAAATAAAATGCAGGTGTCAGCGATAGCGGGGACGGCAGATTAGGGGTTAATAAGTGTAAGGTTAGGGGTGTTTAGACTCGGGGTACATGTTAGGGTGTTAGGTGCAGACTTAGGAGGTGTTTCCGCATAGCAAACAATGGGGCTGCGTTAAGAGCTGAACACGGCTTTTTTGCAGGTGTTAGGTTTTTTTTCAGCTCAAACAGCCCCATTGTTTTCTATGGGGGAATCGTGCACGAGCACGTTTTTGAGGCTGGCCGCTTGCGTAAGCAACTCTGGTATTGAGAGTTGAAGCTGCGTTAAAAATGATCTACGCTCCTTTTTTGGAGCCTAACGCAGCCTTTATGTGGATTCTCAATACCAGAGTTATTTTTATGGTGCGGCCAGAAAAAATCCGGCGTTAGCTACGCGGGTCCTTACCGACAAAACTCCAAATCTAGGCCTATGATTCTAGTTTTGATACTTTTATGAATCTTCTTAGAAATTATATCTCAATATTAAAATGTCATACAGTTCAGAATAGAGGTCACAGTTCAGCCAAATTTAATATGACTAAGCAGAAAGTTCTAGCGCTTAGAGCATTAAAAAATAATAGGAATATTATTTGATAACAGGTTCACAAGGCAGGTGCAACCATAATCCTTGATAAAGACTACTATGTGAAATAAATTTTACAACTGTCTAAACCAGAGATATATATGCCCCTGTCTAATAATCCAACTAATACAATCAGAGAGACCATTTTGTCATGTGTCAATAGAACCTTTAAGAATAGGGTTATAGACATAGAGATGAAAACATTTCTAGTTAAAGATGAATTTACTATCCTGCTATTTTATACATTACCTTAAGTCAACAAAAACCTTTGTGCCCCACCTGGCCACCCTATTGTGGCTGGCACAGAATCTATTTTCACAAATTTCTCAACATGGATAAGTTATTAAAACCTTATGTATCACAGTCTATGTCTTAAATTAAAGATACAAATGATTTTTTAGAGAAAATGTAATCATTAACTGATAATATGGGAAATGTATTCTTTTTAGTTTAGACATAGTTAGCCTTTACTCTTATATTTCGCATACTAGTGGTCTGGAAGTAATGTCTATTCTGTACAATAGTAACATTTTTGCTGGAATTAATGGAAATAATTCTATATTGCAATTATTTCCTCTTCCAGGATACTTTCTATGTACAAAAGCAGGGAACAGCAATGGGGTCCAATGTCGCTCCCACCTATGCAAAAAATGTTATGAACTGTTTTGAGGAAAAATTTGTTTTTGAGAATAATCAATTTATACTATATGGCGCCACTTGGTGGCGCGATATACAGTAGATGACATTTCGCATTTGGTGGGGTAACGTTGGATCCCTTGGAGCATTTGTAGGGGACTTAATCACTGCTTCCAAAAATATTAAGTTTACATTATCCTGGAGTGAAAGCGATATTAACTTCCTAGACACTAGAGTTTTTAAAAGTGGAGTTGCACTAAAACAGGCGTATATAAGAAGAGTACAGATAATAACAGCATGTTACATTATTCTAGTGCCCATCCTCCATCTTTGTTAAAATCATTATCACAAAGCCAATTATTGAGAGTCAGGAGAATTATGAGTGACGATAATATGGCAGTGAACAGATTAAAGGAGATGGGCGATACATTTATTGAATTGAGTTATCCTCCTGAAATGATTGAACAAGGCATTAGGAGTATTCAGGGTACACCTAGAGATAGGTAAGGAACCTAGTAAGATGGCATTTGTCTCTGAATATAATGCTCTCAGTCCAAAGATACAACATGTATTAAGAAAGCATTGGCACATACTGAGAGATTTTAATCCTGGTCTGAAAGCATTTTAGCATCCACCAATACCAGTGTATACTCGCCCATCAAACCTAAGAGATCAACTGGTTAGAGCAGATGTGGGGAGTTTGAAGACATCTAGACAGAGATATATCACCTCTGTAAATAATGGGTGTTCCCATGACTGAATTGTTTCAGTTGTAACAATTTGATAAAAGGTGATGTATTTTTGCATCCAAGTACAGGACAGAAATTCAAGATTAATGGGTATTATAACTGTAATGCTTCCTTTGTCATTTATCTTATCAAATACCCTTGTGGCATAATTTATATTGGGGAAATGACACAGAGGGTTTGGGATCGGATCTTACAACATAAGTCCAATATAAGAATGAAGGACTTAAATGCCCCAGTTGCACACCATTTTCTATGTGCTGGCTACTCTATTTCACAGTTGAGGTTCCAGATCATAGACTCTGTTTCTATCCCTAGACGTGAAGGTATTAGGATTTTACTGGAAGCCTTTTGGATCCATAAATTGGATGCTTTGATACCAAGGGGTATTAACAGGGAACTAGATTGGAACCTTTTCATTTGAGTTAATAAAAAATTAAACATTACATTTTTTAATAAATTCTATTTGAAAGTATGAATATATAAGGGTAAACGATGGCATAGTCTATCAGTAGTGATAAGGTTTAGTAGGAATATAGATTTTATATATATTATATATATCCATGCCAAGGTAAACAGTCACAAAGCTTGTTCCAAGGTATATAGTTAATAAGGTTGCATAAGTACAAAAATCAGACAGTACATACAATCTTAGCACTCCCTTCACAAGCAACAGTCTGTGCTGAGTTCTTAAGATATCACATAAACAAAATACCTTGCACTCGGTACTTAAATCCAACTTCATCACTTTATTGTGCCACCTCCATGATGTACATGGCTCAAGGTTTCGGTCCTCCACCTGGATTCTTTGTCAATGTTACAATAACAGAAGTATAACATAACATACAGTACATCCAGGGATAGGCAAGGTGTCCGTACTTAGACACTGGTGTCCATGACTGGTCCTTGCAGTGTCCGCTGCCCAATTTGTGGTGGGGAGGGAGCAGTATGACAAATTAATGCTGGTCCTGACTCTTCCTAGACACATGTGGCGCTACGTTTTGCGTGACACCCTCAGTAGCGGGAAAGTGAGTGAGAGAGTGGGAAGTTCAGCCTGTGTCAGCCAACCTTAAGTAGTGACCCGTCCAGATTCCTTGATCTTTGTGGCAGTGTAGTGCTGGTATCTGTGTGTAGAAGACCGCTGCCTACTCTGACAAACCTTACCTACTCAAGTAAGTAATCAACCATGATGATCATGCGAAAAATAAGGGACATGAAACCCAAAAATTTTCTTTCATGATTCAGATAGGGAATACAATTTTAAACAACTTTCTAATTTACTTCTATTATTTAATTTGTTTTATTCTCTTGGTATCATTTGTTGAAGGAGCAGCAATGCACTACTGGTTTCTAACTAAACACATGGGTGAGTTAATGACAATCAGTATATATATGCAGAGACCAATCAGCAGCTAGAACCTAGATTCTCTGCTGCTCATAAACTTTCATAGATAAACCTTTTAGCAAAGAATAACAAGAGAATGAATCAAATTAAATAATAGAAGTAATGGGAAAGTTGTTTAAAATTGTATTCTCTAGCTGAATCATGAAAGAAAAATGTTGGGTTTCATGTCCCTTTAACTTCAAGGTGGGTGGTTTTGGTCAGGAGTTGCAGAGCCCCCCAGAAATGTCTTTAAACTGGCTGCTCTGACTCCCATCATTTTCAGACAGTACCATGTGTCCCAGTAGCAGGAGCCTCCAGGATTCTATTTAAACAGGGTTCCCAGACTCCCCTCATTCATAAGGGGTCCTGGTTGTACTGGGACCCCCATTGAAAGTGTTAGCAGCCAGGGGGTCTGCATGCTGAGACCACATCATGGAGAGTGAAGGGTTAAAACATGCTCTCTGCAGGGAATAGATCTAGGAGAACTGGTAAAAATGTAGTTCTGCTTGTACTCAGGTGGAATTCAGTCCTGCTTCACCACAGATACATATTTTATTTCTGCTTACTGATGGGCAGTACATGAAAAGTGCTGCCCATGCTGTAGGGAGCATTGGTGTGCTGCGGGGGGGGGGGTATCCAGTGAGGGAGGCATTATAAAGAATCTGCCCTAACTAGATAATTGGTGTCTGTAATGAGGCATAGTACAGGGCAGCACTTTCCATTTACTGCCCTTCTCTACCACTTCTGCTTGATGGCTATCCCACCATGCATCCATTACCCTCTTAGTAAAGGGAGTGTTTTTTGATGTTTTTAATTTGAAATGTACCTTGGTGTCTTTCCCTTAGGTCTGTACTTTGTAAAATGTCTGCCACAGCCTTGGTCCATGCCTATCCCTGCATATATCTCACCCACCTTAAATACAACACAAATATCCCCAGAACAAGCCCACCATGGACTTCACATCAAACCATAACTGATAGGCATCCACTTCCAAAAATTACGCCATCATTATCACTCCAAGACAAAAATAACTAATATTTATTATGTCATACTTAACTTACCTCACTAACGGCTAGATTACGAGTTTTGAGTGCTATAGGGAAATTAACGAACGCAACAAAAGTGGCATTATTTAATCCCCTATAGCGCTGCAATTACAAGTTTTAAAAAAACAGGCTTGTGCGGGCGATATGGCTGCATTGCACACCAAACCGCACCAAAAATAAGCGCTGTGTTTGATGTGCTCGTGCACACTTTCCCCATAGACATCAATGGGGAGAGCGGGTCAGAAAAAAGCCTAACACCTGCGATCGCGGAAAGAAAAGCTCTGTAACGCAGCCCCATTGATGTCTATGGGGAAAAAGAAATTATAGTTTAAACCTAACACCCTAACATAAACCCCGAGTCTAAACACCCCTAATCTGCTGCCCCCGACATCGCCAACACCTGCCAACAGTTATTAACCCCTAATCTGCCTCTCCCGATATCACTGCAATTAAATAAAGCTAGATATGTGCATGGCGAAAAAATTCGGTTCGGTTCGGATCGATTCAGATTTTTTCGAATTTCAGTTTGGATCGATTCGAATTCGGAAAAATTTGAATCAATTCGGTTCCGATTCATTTCGGATTCATTCGGATTCGAATAAATTCGGCTGGATTCGGCTGGATTCGGTTCGATTCGGTTCGGTTCGGAAATTCGGTAAGTGTTAGGTGGGATTAGACTAGTATTATGTACTGTATATTAGGTGTAACCCATAGCAGAGTGATATAACCTAATATACTGTGCAATACTAGTGTAATCCATGGCCATCCGAATCTACCGAATAAATAGATTCGGCACTATTTTAATTCGGAAATTCGGATCGATCCGAATTTTATGAATTCGGCCGAATTTCCGAATTGATCCGAAACGAATCGCACATGTCTACTATTAATCCCTAAACCTCTGGCCTCCCACATCACTACTACTACTAAATAAACCTATTAACCCCTAAACCGCCAGCACCCCACATCGCAACAACCTAAATTAAACGATATTAACCCCTAAACCTAGCCCTAATATAACCCTAACCCTAACGTAACCCTAACCCTAACACCCCCTAACTTTAACATAATTAAAATATAGCTAATTTAAACTTACAATTATTAACTAAATAAACCTATTAACCCCTAAACCGACAGCCTTCTACATTGCAACAATCTAAATTAAACTATTAACCCCTACACCTACCCTAAACCTAACCCTACCCCTAAACCTAACCCTAACACCCCCTAACTTTAACATAATTACAATAGAGCTAAACTAAAGTTACAATTATTAACTAAATAATACATTTTTAAAATTAAATACTTACCTGTAAAATAAAACCTAAGCTAGCTAAAATATAACTAATATTTACATTGTAGCTAGCTTAGGTTTTATTTTTATTTCTCACAGGTAAGTCTGTATTTATTTTAACTAGGTAGACTAGTTAGTAAATAGTTATTAACTATTTACTAACTACCTAGTTAAAATAAATACAAACTTACCTGTGAAATAAAACCTAACCTGCCTTACACTAAAACCTAACATTACAAAAAATAAAAAAACCTTTCATTACAAAAAAAACAAACAAAACGAAATTATCCAAAAAATAAAATTATTCCTATTCTAATACCCTTTAAAAAAACACCTATTGGAGAACTGTATCACAAGCCCACCGCACAATCCTGGGAGACAGGCATAAGACACGAACTGACAGGGTCACAATTCAGCTATTTGGATGGAGACGGCATGGTTTCTTGGGAGAAAATTCTTTATTGCTCTGGCCATTTCTACGGCAAAGACTGTCATGGAAATACTGTCTGGACTTACTCCCACAAGTGCCTTCAGGTTCAACTTGTTAAAATCACTATCTACTTGTTGCC
Organism: Bombina bombina; assembly: GCF_027579735.1. Lineage (NCBI taxonomy): Eukaryota > Metazoa > Chordata > Amphibia > Anura > Bombinatoridae > Bombina > Bombina bombina. The sequence continues at coordinate 1,080,836,815 of NC_069502.1, read as the reverse complement.
TACAACATTTTTAACTTACTTTGAAGCAGGCTAATATAGATATCTAGATTGGAACCATATTAGGTCTCTCCAATACTGTCTTATAGAGACTTGGACGATATTATTATTGTTCTGACCTATATATAACTGTACATTATTTTAGATTGGTGAATTATAATGGTGTTTCTTTGGGCTATTAAACTTTTTGGTGGTTCCTTGTAAATGCGGGATGTGAAGGCTGTGTGGGTAAGATGTTTACATATCTGTTATTTGTTCATTTACGCAGTCCCACAACAGCTGAGCTATCTATTCAGACACAAGTCATCTTGCACAATAGAGGTTCAAACTTAAATTCTGTAGGTTATATAGCCCGCCACAAATATTGTTCATTTCTTACAACAAAGCTTAATTAGCCTCACAATGTTCCTACCTCTGGGTTTGTTCTTAGTTTAAGTTTACAGCTTGTGGGTTTGTCTACTATAATTTCTGTGTATGGTGTTTTGCGTATATATGTATTTCTTTGACAAACAATCAGCAATGACTTATTTATTACATAGTGCTAAACTCAATAGCTTCCCTCTTATAATAATGTTCTCATTGAACAAAGTTTTATTGTGCTGTGGTATGCATGAGTCAATTATAATGCACCACACTTCGTAATTTAGCCTTAAACTTGTATCTTTTTGATGGATGATGTAGTTACCCCTTTCTACCACTGGAGGGGAGTAGAGATTCGCTTTTACTCTAATTATAGCATATACTCGTAAGTTTGGCTTAGATTTCATCACTAGGGACTGCTTCATAATTCATGATTATGTGTATATTGAGATACCCTCTATAGATTATTTACTTATATTCATGCAGGTCACACCCATGTAGCTATATATTTTTCTTTACTGCCTCCTATTGACTAAAAGCGAATACTACCAGAAGAGGATCGATGACTGTCACTGTTTGCATTCTCTATCCTCAGTTCTGAGCTTTCAGTGCACCTATAGGCTTAATAGTTAAGTGTGGATGAAGCATATAGCAGTCTAATGTACTTATAGTTAGCTTCTCATGTATGGACAACAAATTTTAGAAGCTCTCTTAAACTATACATAGCAAAATGCCCCTTAACTTTCATGGCAACCCTGAATATATTTACTTTTAGACTGAGGGTTCTATAATAGCACTGGACCTATGTATTCTTTATTGGCACCTTAGGTAACTTGCTTCTAATACCCCTAAGCAATGTCCCTGCCAACTATTACAAGCTGTGCAGGCGTAGCCCCTTACTACTGTATACTAACCCTTTCCACAACATATTTGTTGGGAGTACATTTACATATCTTTATATTCATGGGTTTAGTTTAGTTGATCCTATAACACTGTTGAACGGCCGATAATGCCGGAGTTATGGCTTAGGGATAAAGCGCATTTTCTTTTCAGAACCTATTTACTCTCTAACATGACTGGCCCACCGGTTGCAGGGCATAGGGCCCATGCCCGAGCGACAGGGTTTAATTATTTTTGAAGAGTGGGTTATAAACCTTGATCTATTGTAGCATACCCAGAGCTGCTTTTTGGTCCTTCAATAGATTAGGTTAGATCTTAACAAACTGTAGAGGTTTCAGATCTTCAAGCTTCTTATCCCCAACAGCCTCTAATGGTTGCATATAGATAGAGGGCACCCGAGTGTTTCATTTGGTTGAAATAACGTATACAGACTTACACCGTCAGACTAGTAATTAAATTGAATGTTATATGGTTGATAGCTATATGGTTAATAGTTTACCAGCATAATACATTTCCTATGGCTTACATTAGTAATAAAGCCACTAAGATAATCTATTTACTTACTACTGGACCATCACAATGCCCTACGCATAATACCCTCACTGGGCTATACAAATTAAGTTTACACAAATGGCTCCTTTCAGTTAGTCAGTACACTAGCCTAAGATGTAATTATTCCATTTACACTTTCCTCCTAGCAACACATAGGAACATGCAAGGCCAAATTTGGATTGATGGATCTGTAATATAGCAGCTAGTATATCTAGCTGTCCAAGCAGGTTGCCGCTGCATACTTCATTTCCCGACCATACACTGCTAGCTATGTATACTTGTTAATGATTTGCGGCCGACGCCCCTAGTTTTGCATCTCTTATATTTTTTGCTCCCTGGGACAAAACTTATTGTTATCCTGTGTTTGTTAGTGTGCAACATAAGGTGCAAAATTATTATCTGCAGCTAGGGTTGTTAATATATATTGTGACACATAACTTAGCCCTAAAGTCTCCAACATGCTCCCTGGGCGGGCTGGACCTGCTTCTATCCTACAACTTGGGGCCTTTTCACTCACTATATCATAAATAACCTGCATAAAATATGTTGGTTTTGTGAACACAGACCTTGGTATGACTTTAGTTCAATATGTCCTTCTATTTATTTCTATTCTTCCCCTATTTGTCCCTGAAACTGTATATATGGTTGTGTAACTTTACAAGGTCAGAGCCTGTTGTCAATTACTGCATTGAACTTACCACCTCCACCCCCCCACCACCTCATCATAACATACCTCCTAGGTTAGGAGGGTTAACTATGCGGCTCATCTAGCCTATGCCGCACCTTCATCATTTTCCTACAGCAACAGTTGTAGTGCATAACGAATGCTGACTTTATTTTCTCTTTTTCACATAGCTTGGCAAAATTCCTTATTCATAGTAACTACAAATAATATTGTTTATAATACTCCCTCTAAGGACACTTATGGCGTATGGGAGTCCTTGTGGGACTTAACTTGGCAGGAGCGGCATTCTAACAAGATTTTTCCATTTTGCCTGCTCCTTGTTATGATTATTGTGATGCCTATTGTTCTACAGGAAATTAACCAGCTGCATTCTTGTGTACAATATTTGATAATTCCTTATACTATTACTGTTTAGGAAAGAATTCCTCCTCTATAGTGTTAACATCTTTCTAGGGCACATGAGTGGCCCCCTGGGTAATTGGAGGATATAATGTTAACTTTTGAAAAATGAGGTTCTTACTCTAATACATACAGTAACACTTATGCTGTTCTAATGTTTTTTGCTTTTATTGTTAAGATATTATTGCAATGTAACAGTTTGTAATATGTTACTTCTCACATTGTATGTACATGATTATATTATTAGATAACCTCAATAAAAATATTAAATAATAAAAAAAAAGCCTAACACTAACCCCCGACGATCCACTTACAGTTTTTGAAGTACCGCTTGAACGATCTTCATCCCGGAGTTGAAGTTCTCATCCAGGTGATAAGAAGTCTTCATCCAGGTGGCCTCTTCAATCTTCATCCCGGCTTTGAAATCCTCATCCAAGCAGCCAGAAGTCTTCATCCAGTTGGCCTCTTCAATCTTCATCCACGCGGCATCTTCTATCTTGATCCCGGTGGCGTGGAGCGGGTCCATCCTGAAGACATCCGGCATGGAGCATCCTCTTCATACGGTCGCCGCCGTACACTGAGTTTTCAATGCAAAGAGGCCGCCTAAATGAAGACTTCTCACCGCCTGGATGAGGACTTCAACTCTGGGATGAAGATTCTTCAAGCGGGACTTCAAAAACTGTAGTGGATCGTCGGGGTTAGTGTTAGGTTTTTTTAAGGGTTTTTTGGGTGGGGTTTTTTTTAGTTTAGGGTTTTGGCAGTAAAAGAGCAATGCCTATACAAATGCTTTTTTCGGGCAATGGGTAGCTTAGGTTATTTTAGAATTAGGCTTTTTATTTTGGGGGGTTGGTTGGGTGGTGGGTTTTACTGTTGGGGGGTCTTTGTGTTTTTTTTACAAGTAAAAGAGCTGATATCTTTGGGGCAATGCCCCACAAAAGGCCCTTTTAAGGACCATTGGTAGTTTATTGTAGGCTAGGGTTTTATTTTTATTTTGGGTGGGCTTTTTTATTTTGATAGGGCTATTAGATTAGGTGTAATTTTGTAATTTTTTATTTTTGCGTTTGTTATTTTCCATAATTTAGTGTTTGTTATTTTTTGTAATTAGATAGTTTGTAATTTTTTTAGTAGTGTTAGGATTTTTTTAATGTGTAGTTAAGTTTATTTAATTGGAAGTTAGTTTAGTTTTAGTTTAATAATTATATTAGTTTGTTAGTTTAAACTTCGTTTTTTTAATTTGGCAGTTAAGTTTTAATTTAATTTAAGTTAAGGAAATTGTAAATTTAATATAAAGTTCGGGAGGCGTTAGGTTTAGGGGTTACTAGTTTAATTTAGTTTATTGTGATGTGGGGTGCTTTTTGGTTTTGGGGTCAATAGGATTAATATAGTGGCGGCGGTGTAGGGCTTAATAACTTTAGTATAGTGGAGGCGATGTGGGTGGACAGCAGATTAGGGGTTAATCATATTTAAATAGTGTTTGCGGTGCAGGAGCTTGGCTGTTTAGGGGTAATAACTTTAGTATAGTGGTGACAATGTCGGGGAGCAGCGGAATAGGGATTAATAATTTTATTAGTGGCGGCAATATCAGAAGCGGCAGATTAGGGGTTAATAAATTTATTATAGTGTTTGCGATGCGAGAGGGCCTCGGTTTAGGGGTTAATAGGTAGTTTATGGGTGTTTAGTGTACTTTGTAACACTTTAGTTATGAGTTTTATGTAACAGATTTGTAGCGTAAAACTCATAACTACTGACTTTAGATGGAGTTACAGATCTTATCGTTTTAGGCTGTAACGCCGTTTTTTTAGCCAGAACGCAAAACTCGTAATACCAGCGCTATGGGAATCCCATGAAAAAACGTAAATTTTATGAGTGCGGTACTGACGTTGTGTTACAGGCTAAAAGGCGTGCGGTACAGCTATACCGACAAGACTTGTATTGGCTGCGATGCTGTTTTAACGCTGAAATTACCATATTTTAAGCGTTAAAAGACGAACGCACAAACTTATAATCTAGCTGTAACAGCGCACTATATAGCTCTCCCAATAAATGAAAACAGAATCTTCTGATTTATCTATCTGATTTATTTGGAGAGCTACCTAGTGCGCTGTTAGTGAGATAAGTTGCGTATGACTTATAATAGATATTAGTTACTTTTATTAGTAATTTTTTTTCTTGGATCGATAATAATGATGTAATTTCCGGAAGTGGATGCCTGTCATTTTATCAAATGTTTTTTACAACAAGAGACTGATAAGTTCATGTGGGTCATATAGATAACACGGTGTTAATGCACAGGGAGTTATTTAAGAGTTAGCACAAGACAATACTAAATGCAAGTCAATAGATAATAAACAGTCACAGTCATGTGATCTGGGGGTTGGAAGAAGGTTATTGGATACAAGGTAATCACAGAGGTGAAAAGTGTATTATTATAGCTGTGTTGGTTATGCAAAACTAGGGAATGGGTATTAAAGGGATTATCTATCTTTTTAAACAATAACAATTATATTGTAGACTGTCCCTTTAAGGTGGGTGAGATGTGTGTTATTCTATATTTCTGTGTTTGTAACCTTGACAATGGTTCCAGGTGGAAGACCAAAACATTGGACCATGTACACCATGGTGGTAGCACAATAAAGTGGTGAAGTTGGATTTAAGTACCGGGTGTGAGGTATTTTGTTTATGTGATATCTTGAGGACTCAGTACCACCTGTTTCATTGTGAAGGGAGTCAAAAGATTTTATGTACTATATATACAGTGTTTATGCAATATGCATTCAGTGTGTGTGTGTATATACATATATACTGTATATATATATATATATATATATATATATATAATATTATATACAGGGAGTGCAGAATTATTAGGCAAGTTGTATTTTTGAGGATTAATTTTATTATTGAACAACAACCATGTTCTCAATGAACCCAAAAAACTCATTAATATCAAAGCTGAATAGTTTTGGAAGTAGTTTTTAGTTTGTTTTTAGTTTTAGCTATTTTAGGGGGATATCTGTGTGTGCAGGTGACTATTACTGTGCATAATTATTAGGCAACTTAACAAAAAACAAATATATACCCATTTCAATTATTTATTTTTACCAGTGAAACCAATATAACATCTCAACATTCACAAATATACATTTCTGACATTCAAAAACAAAACAAAAACAAATCAGTGACCAATATAGCCACCTTTCTTTGCAAGGACACTCAAAAGCCTGCCATCCATGGATTCTGTCAGTGTTTTGATCTGTTCACCATCAACATTGTGTGCAGCAGCAACCACAGCCTCCCAGACACTGTTCAGAGAGGTGTACTGTTTTCCCTCCTTGTAAATCTCACATTTGATGATGGACCACAGGTTCTCAATGGGGTTCAGATCAGGTGAACAAGGAGGCCATGTCATTAGATTTTCTTCTTTTATACCCTTTCTTGCCAGCCACGCTGTGGAGTACTTGGACGCGTGTGATGGAGCATTGTCCTGCATGAAAATCATGTTTTTCTTGAAGGATGCAGACTTCTTCCTGTACCACTGCTTGAAGAAGGTGTCTTCCAGAAATGGGCAGTAGGACTGGGAGTTGAGCTTGACTCCATCCTCAACCTGAAAAGGCCCCACAAGCTCATCTTTGATGATACCAGCCCAAACCAGTACTCCACCTCCACCTTGCTGGCGTCTGAGTCGGACTGGAGCTCTCTGCCCTTTACCAATCCAGCCACGGGCCCATCCATCTGGCCCATCAAGACTCACTCTCATTTCATCAGTCCATAAAACCTTAGAAAAATCAGTCTTGAGATATTTCTTGGCCCAGTCTTGACGTTTCAGCTTGTGTGTCTTGTTCAGTGGTGGTCGTCTGTCAGCCTTTCTTACCTTGGCCATGTCTCTGAGTATTGCACACCTTGTGCTTTTGGGCACTCCAGTGATGTTGCAGCTCTGAAATATGGCCAAACTGGTGGCAAGTGGCATCTTGGCAGCTGCACGCTTGACTTTTCTCAGTTCATGGGCAGTTATTTTGCGCCTTGGTTTTTCCACACGCTTCTAGCAACCCTGTTGACTATTTTGAATGAAACGCTTGATTGTTTGATGATCACGCTTCAGAAGCTTTGCAATTTTAAGAGTGCTGCATCCCTCTGCAAGATATCTCACTATTTTTTACTTTTCTGAGCCTGTCAAGTCCTTCTTTTGACCCATTTTGCCAAAGGAAAGGAAGTTGCCTAATAATTATGCACACCTGATATAGGGTGTTGATGTCATTATACCACACCCCTTCTCATTACAGAGATGCAGATCACCTAATATGCTTAATTGGTAGTAGGCTTTCGAGCCTATACAGCTTGGAGTAAGACAACATGCATAAAGAGGATGATGTGGTCAAAATACTCATTTGCCTAATAATTCTGCACTCCCTGTATACAAAAAGAAGAAGTCCTGACTGACTGACTCATCAACGCACATCTCAAACCGTTTAACCAAGGAATGGGAAATTTGGAAGGTATGTTGTTTTTATGATGTATGCACCCACCAAGAAAGGATTTTTGGAAATGATGTCCCTAAGGGGGTGAAAAAGGGGGGTGATTTTTTTATGAGGATACCTATATCTCAAAACCCAAACATATTATAGAATTGAAAATTGGTATTTAGATTCTCCTTTAAAAATAAAGAAACATGTTTTTTAACCAATTCCGTAAAATCCCCTTAAAGGGGTGAAAAGGGGGGGGGGGATTTATGAGGATACCTATATCTCAAAAAGTAAAAATTATAATTCAAAATTTTCATTATAACGTAAGTGTACATGCCAAATTTCTTACTCCTAACTTCAGAAGTTTTCAAGATATGGATATCCCTAACAAAAGGGGGTGAAAAGGGGGGTGATTTATGAGGATACCTATATCTCAAAACCCAAACATGTTACAGACATGCAAATTGGTATTTAAATTCTCCTTTAAAAATAAAGAAACACGTGTTTTACCATTTTCCCAAAATACACTTAAGGGGTGGGGTGGGGGGGTGAAAAGGGGGAAGGGTGATTTATACGGATACCTATATCTCAAAACTGAAGATGTTAGAAAAGAAAAAATGATCATTTAAAATCTTTATTATAAAGTAAAGTTTGCATGCCTAATTTCTTGCTCTTAACTTCAGTAGTTCTCAAGATATGGATATCACTAAAAAAATAATTACTCTTTTTTTCTCACATCTGACAGTTGAGTCATAGGGGCCTATTGATCAAGCTCCATATGGCCTGTGTTTCTGGTAAACCTTCAGGCTCGCCAGAAATACAAGTTGTGAAGCAGCGGTCTAAAAACCACTGCTTCATAACCTGTCTGTATGCTCTGAGGCGGCGGACAGAAATCAACCTGATCGAATATGATTGACACCCCCTGTTAGCGGCCGATTGGCCGTGAATCTGCAGGGGGCGGCATTACACCAGCAGTTCACAAGAACTGCTGGTGCAATGATAAATGCCGAAAGCGCATGCTGACGGCATTTATCGATGTGTGGCGGACATGATACATGATATCATGTCTGTACGCACTATCATAAATAGACCCCCTTATTTATAATTACAATTTAATATTAAACTAATTGTAAACAGGCACACACATGAGTGCACACATCGTTGCAAGTGGTCGCGTTTTGTCTGTCTCATTCTCTGTTTGTAATTACAATACTAAAAAATTCCTGGACGCATATAAATGGAACTGTCTTTCGCCTAGATTACGAGTTTTGCGTTATGAGGGGTGCGGTGCTAACAAGCATTTTTTTCTCACCGCTCACTTTCCTACAGCGCTGGTATTACGAGTTTTACAAACCCGGCGTTAAAAGACAAAAAGTGAGCGTAAAGCAAAATTTTGCTCCAAATCTCACTTCAATACCAGTGCTGCTTAAGTCAGCGGTGAGCTGGTTGTATGTGCTCGTGCAAGATTTCCCCATAGGAATCAACAGGGAGAACCGGCTGAAAAAAAGTCTAACACCTGCCAAAAAGCTACGTAAAACTCAGTAACGCAGCCCCATTGATTCCTATGGGGAAAGACATTTTATATTTACAACTAACACCCTAACATGAACTCTGAGTCTAAACACCCCTAATCTTACACTTATTAACCCCTTAACTGCCGCCCCCAACAACGCTGACACCTACATTATTCTTATTAGCCCCTAATCTGCCGTTACGGACATCGCCTTCACCTACATTATACTTATGAACCCCTAATCTGCTGCCCCAACATCGCCGCCACCTACCTACACTTATTAACCCCCTATAATAAACATATTAACCCCTAAACCGCCACACTCCCGCCTTGCAAACATTGGTTGAATATTATTAACCCCTAATCTGCCGTCCCTAACATCACCGCCACCTACCTACATTTATTAACCCCTAATCTGCCACCCCAACGTCGCCGTCACTATACTAAATGTATTAACCCCTAAATCTAACTTAAATATAATTACAATAAATCTAAATAAAATTCCTATCATTAACTACATTATTCCTATTTAAAACTACTTACCTATAAAATAAACCCTAAACTAGCTACAATATATCTAATAATTACATTGTAGCTATCTTAGGTTTTATTTTTATTTAACAGGCAAGTTTTTATTTATTTTAACTAGGTAGAATAGTTATTAAATAATTATTAACTATTTAATAACTACCTAGCTAAAATAAATACAAAAGTACATGTAAAATAAAACCTAACCTAAGTTACAATAACACCTAACCTTACAGTATGATTAAATAAATTAACTAAATTAAATACAATTACCTAAATGAAATTAAATTAGCTAAAGTAAAAAAAAACCCCCACTAAATTACAGAAAATAAAAAACAAATTACAGATATTTAAACTAATTATACCTAATCTAATAGCCCTATCAAATTAAAAAATTCCCCCCCCCCAAAATATAAAAAACCCCTAGCATGAACTAAACTACCAATAGCCCTTAAAAGGGCCTTTTGCAGGGCATTGCCCCAAAGTAATCAGCTCTTTTACTTGTAAAAAAAAATACAAACAACCCCCCCAACAGTAAAACCCACCACACACACAACTAACCCCCCAAATGAAATACTATCTAAAAAAACCTATGCTCCCCATTGCCCTGAAAAGGGCATTTGGATGGGCATTGCCCTTAAAAGGGCAGTTAGCTCTTTTGCAGGCCCAAACCCTAACCTAAAAATAAAACCCACCCAATACACCCTTAAAAAAACCTAACACTATCCCCCTGAAGATCGACTTACTGTTCTGAAGACCCGACATCCATCCTCAAGGAAGCAACAGAAATATTCATCCAACCGGGCTGAAGTCCTCAATGAAGCCGGGAGAAGTCTTCATCCAAGCCGGCCGAAGTGGTCCTCCAGACGGGCAGAAGTCTTCATCCAGACGGCATCATCTATCTTTATCCATCTTCTATCTTCATCCATCCGACGTGGAGCGGCTCCATCTTCAAGACATCCGATGCGGAGCATCCTCTTCATCCAGAGTCTTCTTAATGAATGAAGGTACCTTTAAGTGATGTCATCCAAGATGGCATCCTTTAGATTCCGATTGGCTGATAGAATTCTATCAGCCAATCGGAATTAAGGTAGAAAAAATCCTATTGGCTGATGCAATCAGCCAATAGGATTGAAGTTCAATCCTATTGGCTAATCCAATCAGCCAATAGGATTGCGCTCGCATTCTATTGGCTGTTCCAATCAGCCAATAAAATGCAAGCTCAATCCTATTGGCTGATTGCATCAGCCAATAAGATTTTTTCTACCTTAATTCCGATTGGCTGATAGAATTCTATCAGCCAATCGGAATCTAATGGACGCAATCTTGGATGATGTCACTTAAAGGTACCTTCGACTTACTGTTCTGAAGACCCGACAACCATCCTCAAGGAAGTAGCAGAAGTCTTCATCCAACTGGGCCGAAGTCCTCAACAAAGCCGGGAGAAGTCTTCATCCAAGCCGGGCGAAGTGGTCCTCCAGACGGGCAGAAGACTTCATTTAGACAGCATATTATATCTTCATCTATCCGACGCGGAGTGGCTCCATCTTCAGCGGTAGTAAAAAAGCAGCGTTAGCACCTGTTAACGCTGCTTCTTCAGCTAACGCAAAACTCTTAATCTACCCGTTTGTTTTGTAGCCAATATGCCCCAACTAACGTCTGCAATAAACATTGCTTATTACGTTAAGATATCAACCTGTAAATTATATTTCAAAGATTTTGGACAAAACAAATCATGTTTTTTTTAAAAACAATTGTACCAAATCACGAAATCCATGCAAGCAAAGCAGTAGACAACAGCTAGTATATATATATAAATGCAGTGTGTGTATGTATGCATTAATGTCTTTTTAAAGGAAACAAGTGTTGCAACTCTTCATACATGAATAAGACAAACTGGTTTGTGTTTAAAAGTTAACACGTAATCACTATATTGCTCAGAGTGCCTGCCAAGTAATGTCCAGAGTATTTTAGGAATGAGTACAGTTTACATAACTTGTCTGACTCTCAACTAGAAAATGTTTGTATTTTAAAAAAATAAATAAAACAAAAATAAAAAAAAAAAGATTAATAGATTCATACGGCTAGATTACGAGTTTTGCTTTATGCTTAAAAAGCAGTGTTAGCCGGTCACAGGTGTACCGCTCACTTTTTTGGCCAGATTTGGAAATACCGCAAATCCACTGATGCAAATTGCGTATCCTATGTTTTCAATGGGACTTGCATAGCGCCGGTATTACGAGTCTGAGACTGGTACCGCATTTTAAAGTCAGTAGTTAAGAGTTTTACACTACAACGCCATAGCATAAAACTCTTAACTACTGCTAAAAAGTACAATAACACCCATAAACTACCTATTAACCCCTAAACCGAGGCCCTCCAGCATCGCAAACACTAATAAAAAAAAATTGAACCCCTAATCTGCCGAACCGGACATCGCCGACACTATAATAAACATATTAACCCCTAAACCGCTGCACTCCCCCTAACATCGCCGACACCTACCTACATTTATTAACCCCTAATCTGCTACCCCCAATGTCGCTGCCACTGTACTAAATGTATTAACCCCTAAACGTCTAACCCTAACACCCCCTAACTTAAATATAATTTAAATAAATCTAAATAAATATAACTATCATTAACTGCATTATTCCTATTTAAAACTAAATACTTATCTATAAAATAAACCCTAAGCTAGCTACAATATAACTAATAGTTACATTGTATCTAGCTTAGGGTTTATTTTTATTTTACAGGCAAGTTTGTATTTATTTTAACTAGGTAGAATAGTTACTAAATAGTTATTAACTATTTAATAACTTCCTAGTTAAAATAAATACAAAAGTACCTGTATAATAAAACCTAACCTAAGTTACAATTACACCTAACACTACACTATAGTTAAATTAATTCCCTAAATTAAATACAATTAAATACAATTAAATAAAATTATCTAAAGTAAAAAAAAACACACTAAATTACAGAAAATAATAAACAAATTGCAAGATTTTTAAACTAATTACACCTAATCTAATCCCCCTAACAAAATAAAAAAGCCCCCCAAAATAAAAAAGCCCTACCCTACACTAAATTACAAATAGCCCTTAAAAGGGCCTTTGGCGGGGCATTGCCCCAAAGTAATCAGATCTTTTACCTGTAAATAAAAAATTACAAATCCCCCCCAACATTAAAACCCACCACCCACACAACGAATCCTACTCTAAAACCCACCCAATACCCCCTTAAAAAAACCTAACACTAACCCCTTGAAGATCACCTTACCAGGAGAAGTCTTCACCAAACCGGGCCGAAGTCCTCAACGAATCCGGCAGAAGTGGTCCTCCAGACGGACAGAAGTGGTTCTCCATACGGGCAGAAGTCTTCATCCAGATGGCATCTTCTATCTTCATCCATCCGGCGCGGAGCGGGTCCATCTTCAAGACATCCGACGCGGAGCATCCTCTTCATCCGACGACTAAGACTGAATGAAGGTTCCTTTAAATGACGTCATCCAAGATGGCGTCCCTTCAATTCCAATTGGCTGATAGAATTCTAACTAGGAAGTTATTAAATAGTTAATAATTATTTAATAACTATTCTACCTAGTTAAAATAAATACAAACTTGCCTGTAAAATAAAAATAAACCCTAAGCTAGATACAATGTAAATATTAGTTATATTGTAGCTAGCTTAGGGTTTATTTTATATGTATTTAGTTTTAAATAGGCATAATTTAGTTAATGATAGTTATATTTATTTAGATTTATTTAAATTATATTTAAGTTAGGGGGTGTTAGGGTTAGACTTAGGTTTAGGGGTTAATACATTTAATATAGTGGCGGCAACATTGGGGGGAGCAGATTAGGGGTTAATAAATGTAGGTAGGTGTCAGCGATGTTAGGGACGGCAGATTAGGGGTTAATAAGTGTAAGATTAGGGGTGTTTAGACTCGGGGTTCATGTTAGGGTGTTAGGAGTAGACATAAATTTTATTTCCCCATAGGAATCAATGGGGCTGCTTTAGGAGCTAAACGCTGCTTTATTGCAGGTGTTAGACTTTTTTTCAGCTGTTGATTCCTATGGGGAAATCGTGCACGAGCACGTTACACCAGCTCACCGCTGACTTAAGCAGCGCTGGTATTGGAGTGAGATGTGGAGCAAAATTTTGCTCAACGCTCACTTTTTGTCTTTTAACGCCGGATTTGTAAAAACTCGTAATACCAGCGCTGTCTGTAAGTGAGCGGTGAGAGAAAACTGCTCGTTAGCACCGCACCCCTCATAATGCAAAACTCGTAATCTAGCTGACTGAGCCAGGGGTGAAACTACAGGGGGTGCAGAGGTCGCAGGTGCGACTGGGCCCCTGAGGGTGGGGGCCCAGCTCAAAAAAAAATAAAAAAAAAAATTATATATTTTTTTTATATATATATTTTTTTTTAATAAAAAACGTTAACCTACCACTGCCTGCATTGATATCATCTGAGTGTGACATGACTACAGGGGTAAGTGTTTCTGTTTTACATTGGTGTTTATGTATGTGTGTGTGTATGTATGGTGTGTGCGTATTTATGCATGTATGTGTGTATGTTTGTGGAACCAGCAAATTACAGACCTTGTTACTACAGCATGGGGGGCAGGGGGTAAGCAGTGTCACTCTTCAGTACCACTATATACAGTATGGGGGCGTGGACCATGTCACTGACTACTGTGGTCACTTTATAAAGTACTGGGCGGGTAGGGTCAGGCCAGCCATCTCACCGGCAGATTACAGACTGTGTCACTAACTTACTATATACAGTACTGGGTGGTTAAATAGTGTCACTATATATATATATACAGTAATAGGGGGTCAGACCATCTCACAGACTGTGGGCACAGGGTACCTCCTTTTGCAGACATGTAATCTGATTCACAATTTTTTTCTGTGTTAAATGAAAAATAAAATAAAAAAATTGATATGTATTAAATTCACATTTTTTTGGAGGGGGGAGGGGCGGTGGGGGGGCCCTTCTTAGATTCTTGCACCTGGGCCCTGTGGTTTCTAGTTACGCCTCTGCCCTGAGGTTTCTAGTTACGCCTCTGGCCCAGGTAATAATCTTACGTTGTTCACTGTATTATGTATGCAGTTATGTATAGTCTATGTCTGACCAAGCGTATAATACTTCCAAAAATAGTCTGAGTCATATTGAGAAAATAAGTTGTCAGTTTGTGTGAAAATCTTTAGTTAAACTTTTCTGGTTTCCAAAACAATCAGTAAATACATTAATATAAAATAAATGGCTGATTAACAATACAATTTCAACAATGTACTCCCCTCCCACACACATTTACCTATTCTAGATTAGAGGTTTTCAAAGTCTAAGACAGTGGGCCTCCCCTTTGGTTAAACTTTCAAGATGAGCCCCCCCTTTCCACACACACACGTTTGTAATGTATTTCTTTAAATTGCAGAAATATGCATGCACACACAATCTCAATCTCATATACACACACACACACACACAAAATCTCATACACACACACACACACAATCTCATACACACACAATCTCATACACACACAATCTCATACACACACACAGAATCTCACACACACTCACACACACAATCTCATACACACACTCTCATACACACCCACATAATCTCTCACACACACAAAATCTCTCTCTCACACACACACTCTCACACACACTCTCATACACACACACACACATAATCTCTCTCACACACAATCTCACACACACAATCTCATACACACAAAATCTCACATACACAATCTCATACACACACACAATCTCATTGCAATAAAGCAGTTCCTATTTTGACCCTCAAGCATTCAGTCTCAGCTAATGTTCTTGGGGGTAGCTATAACAATTGTGCAGCGGCCTTTATTCTATTAGCAGTCGGTATCCAGTGGAGGTTCATTGGTTGGCGTTTGGTGGGAGGATTCTGATTTTAGCGGGTATACCCAGTCTGGGGTACAGAGACCCACTACAATTGGCTGGCAGCAGTGGGAAACCACGAGTGGGACCTCGATGGAGACATTGGCAATTGTCCTGCATCAGCTGAAAACAGCAAACAGAAATGGGGGAACAGTGGAAATCGTGGAGGGCGATCGAGTCAGCACTCGTGTGGCTGCCTCATCCATGGAGGAGTGCCAGAAAGAAAGATAATAGAGACTAGTTTTCTTTGGGACCAACCCTTAAACCGAACATGTCCAGGCGATAAGAGCTGCGGTCAAAGCTCAGATTAAGGGGAAAATGGTGCCTGAATTCCAGTGGAGATTGTAGGCAGCTCTGGCCCAGTACGATGGCCCTGTTTTGACAGAGGGTGAACTGGCCTGGAAGGATATGGTTCATCAGAAACTCTGGTACAAGGCTCACCTGTTCAAACATGACTACCAGGGGAAGTCACTTCCTACTCCAGAGCAGCATAACTGGCTCCAGATGGGTCTACAAATTCCGTTCCTGGGAAATGAGCCCTGGGAGGAATGGATGGCTGAATTGCATGGGTTGGTCCAGACATAGATGGAGGTGGACGGATGGTACTGGGCACTGCAGTGGTATGTGGCTGAGGTGTGTCCAGAGACCCCCACTCTAGGTGTGAAGTGTCTTTCTGTCATTGTGTGAGTCATCCATTGTCCTTTTGTCAGGATGTGAAGAGAGTTTAGTTTATCTAATCATTGTCTGATGTTTGTCCCATTGTATAATATTTTCTATTGCTCATGTGGTTACTACCCCCTTGTTGTAAATGTATAAAAGTTGAGTTTTCTGTGCAATAATCAGTTCCTATTTTGACCCTCAAGGATTCAGTGTTCTTGGGTGTAGCTATAACAATCGTGCAGCGGCTTTTATTCTAATAGCAGCCGGTATGCGGTGGAGGTTCATTAGTTGGCGTTTGGCAGGAGGAAGCTGACTTTAGCGGATATACCCAGTCTGGGGAACCGAAACCCGCTACACACACAATCACATAATCTCATACACACACACACACAATCTCAAACACACACAATCTCATACACATACAGTGGGGCATATTTATGATTGTACGAGTGGACATGATTGGATATAGTGGATCATGTCCGCTACACATCGATAAATGATGACAGCATATGCTCTCTGCATTTATCATTGCACCAGCAGTTCTTGTGAACTGCTGGTGCAATGCTGCCCCCTGCAGATTCCCTGGCTTTATATATATATTACTCAATTACATTATCTGGAACACACCTGAGCAGGGAGACTGACCAAATCCCTTTGGTTAAAACACACCACCCTGCTCAGGTGTTTTCCAGATAATGTAATTGAGTTATATATATATATATATATCTACAGTATTTATATATATATATATATATATATATATATATATATATATATATATATATATATATATATATATATATATATATATATATATATATACAGTATATATATATATATATATATATATATATATATATATATATATATATATATATATATATATATATATATATATACCAGGGAGTCTCATTCTGTGCAGTTGTGATTTGAGGCATAGTACTGCAGTGTTAGAATTATATTTTGGTATATTAGAATCGAATGATTCAGCCCAGTAAGGCTAAACTTTATAGTGTTAGGACCAGTCTATCTTGGGACACCTTGTAAGTGGTGACTGGCTGAGCAGAATATGGCCATATTGTGTGACTAAGATCTCAATTTTTGCTGCATTTATAATATGTGGTCTCATTTGTTTGGATGTGTGCCAATACTGTTGTTTGTCTTGTATTTACTTTGGTCATTTTGGCAGCACTCCCACAATATGTGTGCTAATATATAAAATGTTTTTGTTAGGTGTGCTTAACCAAACCCCCTTGTTGTGTGTGTGTGTATATATATATATATATATATATATATATATATATATATATATATATATATATATATATATATATATATATATATATATATATATATATATATATGAATCATTTAAAAAAAAATCTTATATCTCTATATGATTATATATATGATTATATACAGGTATAGATATATACAGCAGGGTCAGCTCCAGAACGAATGAAATGGGGGGACCTTTTTATTTTCACAAGGGGGCACGCATTTACAAAGCATGTATGAGAGTCAAAATAAGAGCAGACCTATATATTCTGCAGGAAAGTGTAGCTTCTGGCTGGCTTATCCCCCACTATTAGCATTTGGAGAATATGTACTAAATCACTAGGTAAAAGAATGAAATCTAAATCCTATGCAGTGCACTAAGACAGAGCCATTAAACTTGAGACCCCCAGTGCAATAGCTCCTTAAAACCAATTCACTCCTTAATCACCATGATCCAAAACCCTTAATCTCATTCTCAAATTTCAATCATATCCCCTAAACAGCTATGCACCCCAACCCCCCCCCCCCAATTTAGCAATGAGGATACTAGGTTTTCAGGTACTGGTAATTTTGTAGATTAGATTTAGCTATACCTGTTTCACAATAACTAACGGATATCAGGCTACTTAATACAACCTATGTACTGTGAACATATAAGAATATAATTGTATCATATAAATATGTCTTTAAATGGCTACTGGCTTCTATCGACGCCTCAAAAGTGCACTGTGAGATCACAGTGCACTTTTTAGGCGTTGATAGAAGCCGGAAGCCATTTATAGACACATTTATATGATACAATCATATTCTTATCATGGTCTATTGTTTAAGAAAATGAGTAACTCACGATAGTTAGGTAAAATTAATAGGGTTAAAAGACAAGTCCAAAAAGTCTCTAATTAACTTCCAATTCCAAATAAGAGGTTAAGACACGGAACTCCTTGCAGATGTGTGATGCGACCTCACAGTTCGCCAGCTAACTCTGCCCCTAGCATGCAGCATTACATAAAAATTCATTATTTTATTTATTATTTTTAAAGCCTATGATCATATCAATATATTTTGAGGGGGCACAGCATTCCATTTGGGTGGGCATTGACCCCCAATGCCCCCCCTTTGAGCCGACACTGATATACAGGTATATATTTTGGCATATTTGCTAAGAGCTCACACTCTCTGAACTTTTTGAACCACAGATCTGGTCTGGGGAAAGGAAGAGGAGGTGTTTATCCCCAAAACTTCCCTGTATAAATACATCTGTGGTTCAAAAAGTCTAGAGAGTGCGAGCCCTTTGCAGTTATTACAGTATTATAATTTTTGTTGACACCCTGGCAGCTTCTTATGGGAGTGAGTGTCTGCTTCATTTAGAAGATATATATAGGAATATATATTTTAAAATACTAAAAGCATTTTCAACTATGTGAAGAATATTGGAATGTAAATTATTTCCAGTACATACACAGTAAAACACATTATAAAATATTAAAATGGAATAAAAATGATTTTTTATATATTAAGGCATTTGAGTGGAAAGGGCTCCAAAGTATGATTGTGTGTTTGTATAAATATATATATATATATATATACACATACATATGTTTAAATATAAAAATATATATGTGTGTGTGTGCGTGTGTATATATGTATATACATGTGTAGGTGTGTGTTTATGTATATACATATATACACAAATACACATGTACAGTATATACATACAAAACACGGAAATGGACTGCACTCTCAAATATGTATATGCATATATATATATATATATATATATATATATATATATATATATATATATATATATATATATATATATATATATACACACAGTATATATATATATATATATATAATAGCCCATTTCATTGAAACACCTTGTCATATACCATATACCTTTTAGCCCTTATATACATTTTGTATTAATATTTATATAAATAATTTATAGCAGATAGTATAGATATGAGTGTAACACTTTATTTTAATGTATTTATGTGGTGTTTGTTGCACATTTGTTTTTATATTTTATTCTTTAAGCTAGGTCTCCACTTGCTTAAACCTGACGTGCGCAAAAATTGTTTGCAAGTTAGCGCCACTTGTAATCTGGCCCTATGCATTTATTTCTTTAAAACTTTAATATGTATCAAACTGTAAACATCAGAATTTTTTAAATCCAGTCCATGAAAGGTGAATATAATAAATGGAAAATAAACAATTCCACTTAAAATGGTTAGTCCTAGATTTCAATCTATGATTGCAGGGCTCCCTCTAGTGTTTCTTCTGACTTCTTTATAATGGCTCAAGTACAGTTGTAAGTGATGTAAAAAAGGTAAAAAAGGGGTGTAAGTAATGTTGGCCAGTATATTAGAAGAAATCAGAAAAAAACTAAACAAAAGCAATGTGCTGGTGATACCTTTAATGGATAACTCATAAATAATACATTTCTAAGCATTCAGGACCGGGGCGTATCTAAACCTTGCTGTCAGGGCCATAGGATAAAAGTTGCATCATGCCCTCCATTTCAACAGTGTCCTTACTGGCTATTTGAAATCAGGAGATGCTCAGTCAGTAGTCACATAGGATCTTCTATTCTGTGATTGTGATTTGCCATAACCCCTTAGTTAGTCTGTACCAGAAGATATGTGCTTGCTCAGATTTCCTGTACAAGCTTGGTAACAGGTTTTTCTGTAAGGCCACATTGTAAAAACCTTGCCACCAGGTAGGCAAATTCATACATTTTCTTTAAATCTTGAGCCCTGTTTTGCAAAGGGGCACATAAATGGGCCATGCATGATGCAATGGTGGCCAGCCACACCAGTCTGCCCTGTAATGAATCTAACACTGGTGCTGGCCTGGTCTACATTAAGACTTCTGAGACCCCTCTAATTACTCCTCTGATTCAGGGCATTGAGGTGCATGCTTATATATCCTCTTGGCACCCCCTCATTCATGAATATTGCATATAGTGTTCTTTTAGGATTTGTATAGGCATATAAATAAATTATGCTTGGAGATAGGTTCAGCATCTTTCTACTATGATATGGAACAAGCATTTGCTAATCTTGGCAATGAAAACCTACAATTAAAAGTAAATATTGATAGCTGGGAAGAGGGTCTTAAAATCTTTGGTAATCTCATTAGGAAACATACAAGATCTACTTGGAACAAAGTACCTATGATAAATATTTAGCTAGGCACATTATACCACGTGTTCTAAGGGTCAGGCTCTTTCCTAGCTTTGCTTTCCACATTAGTGGATATAAGGAGAGATGGGGAACCTGCTCAGATTTAGACACCAGGGTGAAGCATTTTTTAGGAATCCAGCCCACCCCACAACACAAACATAAAAGAAGGGGGCGGAGGCACAAATGGTAATTAAACAATAGCAATCTAAAGGTAATTAATCTATTCACCAGAGTACTGACAGATACACAAAAATAAGTACTATTGAGGGGTCTGTCCTTTGCTCCCACTTCAAAAATGGACACTTTTGAATTAGTTAAGGATCTACATATGTTTATTCTTAAACTAGCACTTAAAAAGATGTTTCACACTAATGATACAATTCCCAGTGAGGAACAGATTGTCCAAGATTTAGTGACACTACTAGAAGAAAGTGAAGATCCACTAAATCATAACAGGGACTTCCTAAAAAAAACTCACCTCCAAATATCCGGAATTTAAATCTTTCTGAAGATGGTTATCAGAGATATGACAACATTACATGAGAAACCATATTCTAATATAACACCTGAAGAATCTGTAGCTATTTAAAAATGACATCACTCCATCCTTGCATATTTTTAACCATCTGATAAAGGTGGGAATGTGGTTGTATGGCAGATTGAGATGTACAAGACAGCTAAATGATAAAACCTGCTATAAAAGATTGATCCAGGACCCCTCACACATTTTTTAATCTGAATATGATAAATTACTTAGCTCTGCTAAATCCTCTAATATTATATCACTTAAAGAATACAAGTTTCTTAGCATTGACAAAATTAGGGTATCTAAATTATATCTATTACCCAAGATTCACAAAAATAGAGATGTTCCACCTGGACGCCCAATTGTCTCAGGAAATGGTAATCTATTTGAACAGGCCAGCAGATACCTTGACTTTAGATTAAGCCACATTGTTGAAATACTCCCTTCATTTGTCAGAGATACAATTATTATTATTATTATTATTATCAGGTATTTGTAGAGCGCCAACAGATTCCGCAGCGCTGTAAACATAGTCGGTGTACAGGATAGCTTTTGTAGGGATCAAGTGGGTAGAGGGCCCTGCCGAGAGTTTCACTGTTGTAGTCGGCTCTTATGAAGGTGATCTGCAAACAGCTGGGCTCATAGGCTTACATTCTAAGGGGTTCAAGGGGAAAGCAATGGAGTTAGGAAAGGTTAGTGTTGGTTGTAACATCCCTGAATAGTAGAGTTTTTAGGGCGCGCTTGAAGCTGTTAAAACTAGGGGAGAGCCTTGTGGAGCGAGGCAGGGAGTTCCACAAGATGGAGGCCAGTCTGGAGAAGTCCTGTAAACAGGAATGTGAGGAAGTAACAAGAGAGGAGGAGAGGAGGAGATCCTGAGCTGATCCAAGGGGACGGGAGGGGGAGTATCTGGAGACAAATTCTGAAATGTAGGGGGGAGCAGTGCAGTTGAGAGCTTTGTATGTCAGAGTGAGAATTTTGTGTTTAATCCTAGTGGCAAGAGGAAGCCAGTGAAGGTATTGGCAGAGAGGTGCAGCAGATGAAGAGCGACGAGTAAGGAAGGTGAGCCTGGCAGAGGCATTCATAATGGATTGTAAAGGAGCTATGCGGCAGCTAGGTAGACCAGAGAGGACGGAGTTGCAGTAGTCGAGGCAGGAAAGGATGAGAGAGTGGATTCAAATCTTAGTTGTATCTTGTGTAAGGAAATGTCTAATTTTAGAGATGTTTTTAAGGTGGAAGCGGCAGGCTTTAGCCAAGCACTGAATGTGAGGAGTGAAGGAAAGATCTGACTCAAGTATGACCCCAAGACATCGGGCATGCAGGGTAGGAGTAATGATGGAATTATCAACAGTTATAGAAATTTTGGGGGTGGAGATATTGGAAGAAGGGGGAAAAATAAGGAGTTCAGTTTTGGAGAGATTTAGCTTAAGAGAGTGAGAGGACATCCAGGATGAGATATGAGAAAGACAGTAAGTGACACGGGTTAGTAAGGAAGGAGGTAGGTCTGGTGCAGAGAGGTAGATGTGTGTGTCATCGGCATACAAATGATATTGAAACCCATGGGACTTTATTAAGGAACCAAATGATGACATGTAGATTGAAAAGAGAAGGGGACCGAGGACAGAGCCTTGAGGTACCCCAACAGAAAGTGGTAAGGGGGCAGAGGATGCTCTGGAGAAGGCTACACTAAACGTACGGTTAGTCAGATAGGAAGAGAACCACGAGAGAGCTGTGTCACAGATACCGAAGGATTGGAGGGTTTGGAGCAGAAGAGGTTGGTCAACAGTGTCAAAGGCTGCAGATAGGTCAAGGAGGATAAGCAGAGAGAAGTGGCCTTTGGATTTTGCTGTAAGTAGGTCATTGATAACCTTGACAATTGCTGTCTCTGTAGAGTGATGGGGATGAAATCCATATTGCAGTGGGTCAAGAAGAGAGTTTAGTGTAAGGAAATGGGATAGACATGCGTATACTAGCTTTTCGAGGAGCTTTGAGGCAAGAGGGAGTAGGGAAATAGGGCGGTAGTTTGATGGGGAGGTTGGATCGAGGGAAGGTTTTTTGAGGATAGGTGTGACCAGTGCATGTTTTAGAGATGAGGGAAATATACCAGTGCTGAGGGAGAGGTTGAAAATGTGTGTGAGTATGGGGGTGAGGGTAGAAGAGAGGTAGGGGAGTAGCTGTGAGGGGATGAGGTCGAGGGGACAGGTAGTGAGGTGGGAGGACAGTATAAGGGCAGAAACTTCATCCTTGTTAACAGGGGCAAAAGAGCTGCATTTTTGGATATTTGGGTTTTGGATGATTGTGAGATTTTGAGGGGGTGGGAGATTGGTAGTATGTTGAGAGCTGATTTCACTTCTGATGGAGTCAATTTTGTTATTGAAGTGGCTGGCAAAATCTTGAGCTGAGAGAGAGGTTGTATTAGGAGGTGGGGGTGGGCGGAGAAGAGTATTGAACATGGAGAACAGACGTTTTGGGTTAGAGGAAAGAGTAGAGATGAGATTAGAGAAGTATTGTTGCTTATAGAGATTAAGGGCAGAATAGTAGGAGTTCAGGATGAACTTGTGGTGAAGAAAGTCAGCTGAACTCTGAACAGTGTCACTCAGCAGTACGGGAACATCTGCGTAGGTACCGTGTCAGAGGAGTATGCCAGAGCTGAGGATGAGAGTGTGGTTTCAGAGCTATTTTTGGAGGGACCAGATTGTCCATAATAATGTAAGGGTGGAGTTATACTGGCAGATAGATTGGTCAGGATAGGAAAAGGAGGTGATGGATGAGAGGAGAGGTTTGAGAGAGCTTGCGAGCTGTTGCAGATCTAATGACTTAGTGCTTCTGTGAAGTTTGGTGTGAGGGGTAGAGGGAGGGGGAGTTGTAGGTAGGGAAGTGATGTTGCAAGTCAGGAGATGCTGGTCAGAGAGAGGAAAAAGAGAGTTTGTTAAATTTGAGATAGTGCATCGATAGGTGAAAATCAGATCAAGGGAATGACCATCTTTGTGAGTGGGAGAGTCAGTCCATTGTGACAGGCTGAAAGAGGAAGTGAGTTGAAGTTGTTTTGCAGAGGAGGCAGTGGGATTGTCAAGAGGGATGTTGAAGTTGCCAAGAATTAGGGCAGGGGTGTCTGAGGAAAGGAAATAAGGAAGCAAGGCAGCAAAGTGATCTAAAAATTGAGTTGGGGAGCCAGGGGGTGGTATATGACTGCAACACGTATAGAGAGGGGAGAGAATTACTGAATCATGTGTGCTTCAAATGAAGAAAATGTGAGTGAAGAGAAGGGCTGTATTTGTTGAAAGGTGCAACGAGAGGAAAGTAAATTATCAACACCACCTCCTTGTCTATTGCCAGACCTAGGAGTGTGGCTGAAATGGAGACCCCCATGTGACAGTGCAGCAATGGATGCTGTGTCTGAAGCAGAGAGCCAGGTTTCTTTAAGAGCCAGAAGGTTAAGAGAGTGGGAGATAAAGAGATCATGGATTGAAGTGAGCTTGTTGCAAACAGAGCGAGAGTTCCAGAGTGCACAAGTGAAGGGGGAGGTGGTTTTAAATGTAAGAGGAATGCGGTTAAGGTTACCAGAGTTTTGTTTATGAAGTCTATTGAAAGGCACACAGGGATGTGAAAGGCTAGGAGGTTGTGAGGGACCAGGATTAGGGGAGATGTCTCCAGCAGCTAGTATGAGCAAGAGGGAGAGTGACATGAGATGAGAAGCAGATTTGCAGTAGTGAGACTGTTTTTGGGCTGAAGTGCAGGGGGGAGAGAGCGTGTTTAGGAATAGGTAAAGTTCATGAGTACAAAAGTAAAGTGAGTATAAGAGAGATGGGCTAATGAACAGTGCTGGTGGAGAGGGAGAAGGAGTAAATGAATAATGTAGTTTGTTATACAGACAAGAGGTAGCAAAAAGGAGTATAAAGATATTGAAAATTATTATGAAAGTGGGAACCAAGTAAACACATAAGACACAGTGTTACAGCAGCACTTGCAAAAGGATACAATGAGATACATAAAACACAGTATTACAAGAGTACTTGCCTTGTGTCTTGTCCTTTGCCCAATCCTTGTTCAATTCTTGTATAATTCTTAAATTAGTGCCTCACTTATAAAATGTTCACTTTAGAAATGTGAACATATGCTATTGTTACAATGTACGCTGCCCAGGCAATGCACCCCCTGTGCAATGCACCTCCCAAACTAGTGTAAAATATATACAGGCAGGGCAGTCGGCTGAGTCCACTAAATTTAGTTGATTGCTAATCAGAGACAATTGGAAAGGCCAATTAGAATGTTAGATTTTGGTCTGCTCAGGGTGAGATGAGTTAAGTAAACAGACAATAAAATGTGGAGGAGGTTAAAACTATGGCATAAGACAGCTATACATTTTAGAATAATAGCAAGTATTGATAAGGATTGAACATCACATGGCAATTAGCTAAACATTAGAAGTAAGACATTGGGAACAACATTACAATGAGTACAGGACTTAATTTTAACAACCTAAATTCATGTGCTCAATATACATTTACCAGAAAGAGAGACTTGGAGTACAAATGACACAAAAGCAGGGGAATTAGCAGGATTTGATGCAGGGACTCAAATCACGTACCAGAAAGAGAGACTTGGAGTACAAATGATGCAAAAGCAGGGGAATTAGCAGGATTTGATGCAGGGACTCAATTCACATACCAGGAAGAGAGACTTGGAGTACAAATGACACAAAAGCAGGGGAATTAGCAGGATTTGATGCAGGGACTCAATTCACGTACCAGAAAGAGAGACTTGGAGTACAAATGACACAAAAGCAGGGGAATTAGCAGGATTTGATGCAGGGACTCAATTCACATACCAGAAAGAGAGACTTGGAATACAAATGACACAAAAGCAGTAGAATTAGCATTATTTGATGCAGGGACTCAATTCACATACCCGAAAGCAGGAGAGAGTAGGTTAACTCAGCATTCCTTAGCAGATGTCAATAGGCAGTTTGTTAGTAAACAGCAGTGTGGTGAGTATTGAGTGTAATTCTTGTATAATTCTTAAATTAATGCCTCACTTACCATGGATACCATGGATGTACTAAACAGACTTAATGGTGTTTATCTTGATGATGGCACTCTCCTGGTAACATGTGATTTGGAGTGTTTATACACATCTATTCAACACCAATATGGGTATAATGCTGTGGAGTTTTTCTTACATATGCAGGATGGTGTGGATAATGATTGTAATACATTTTTGATTGAGTTACTTAAATTTGTACTTGAGCACAATTATTTTGTGTTCAATGACAAATTTTACTTATAGATACGGGGTACCGCGATGGGTACAGCATGAGCACCCACGTATGCAATCATATATATGGGCGGGTAGGAGTGAGAATTGGTTTTTGGTGACAATCTGTCTCAATATACTGACCATGTGCTTATGTGGATACGTTATATTGATGATCTGTTCATACTATGTCAGGGAGATACCTATATGATGTTAGAATTTATTAAAATTCTCAACACAAATTATTTCAATCTAAAATTGACAGCAAAAATGGACAATCAGGAGGTAGACTTCTTAGACCTAAAAAAAAAAAAAAAAGCGTTGGCAAATTGGCAACATTGTAACAGATCTGTACAGGAAAGAAACCTCAACCAGTTCTATCCTTAGATACGAAAGCAGTTACCATCATGCCATAAAAAAGCTGTTCCACTAGGTGAGTTTCTAAGGATAAGGAGAAATTGCTCTGATGTTGCTGATTTTAAAATTAAGGCAAAGGATTTAGAAACCAGCTTTAGGGAAAGAGGATACCCCAGAACATTTTTTAAAAAAGATTTTTCAGAGCTTTACGTACACCAAGAGAGAATTTGTTGGTACCCAGAGAAAGTACTGGTAATGCACAGGATTGCAGAACAAGATTCACCAACACTTTTAACTCTAGTGCTTATGATATAGAAAAGATTTTAAATAAGCATAGTGATATACTAAATAGTGATCCAGTATTTGCCGAGGCCCTGGGGGGTAAAATACATACCAGTTGGCGACGGGCACCAACAATAAGAGACAAATTGGTGAGAAATCACTTTGTACAGTATCCTACAAAATGCAGGAGTACCAATCAAGGCACCAATATGTGTGGTGCATGTTCATTTTGCATCTACATGCTGAACATCAAAACAATTACGATTTTCCCCAGAGGCTCTAAAAGTATCATGGGATTTCATAATTGCAAATCCAGAAATATAATCTACTGCTTACAATGCTCATACAATTTGAAGTACGTTGGTATGTCGACGAGAGAAATGAGAACCCGATTAGGGGAACATATTTGTAATATTAGAAACAGCAATAAAGATCTGGAAAGAGGCAAGAAATTGACATCAGTGGCGAGACATTTTCTTGACAAACATAACTGCAAACCAGATTTAAAATGCTTTATATTACAGCGTATCCATCTAGGTATCAGAGTAGGGGATATTGAGACATTGATACTCCAGGCCAAGAGTAGATGGATTTTCTGGCTCAATACTTTATATCCAAATGGATTAAATGAGCAGATTGTGTATAGCTCATTTTTATAAAGCAACACTACTACGTCATAATTAGACGTGCACAGCGGAAAAATTAGTTTCGATTCAGATTTTTTTTTATTTCGTCTTGGATCGATTTGAATTCGGATATATTTGAATGTATTTGTTTCAAATTCAAATAAATTCAGATGTATTCGGATGTATTCGTTTCGGATTCGATTTGTAAATTTGGAAGTTTGGTATGTGTTGATTCAGATGGTTCCAAAGTTACACAAACGGAATTATTTTACTGTTCTATCTCACTAAATCTCACTAAATTCAATTTTTATACTGAATTGTGATTAGTCCATGGCCATTCAAATGTAACGAATATATCCAAACTAATTTGGATTTATTTGTTACAAATGCATTCTGATTAGTTTAGTTTCATTGCTAGGGTAATTTGGAAATTCGAATCGATTTGAATCTCAGAATTTGGCAAATTCGTCCGAATTTCGATTTGGAACTAAACGAAACGCACATGTCTAGCCATAATAGAATTGTATAATAGTGCTTTCTAATCCATACTAAACAGTCAGTTGGAATCATGTTAGATACTGGTATATGGCAATAATGTCTAATTAGGAAAATTACTATGTTTAACATTCTATTACTCCTTCTTCTCATTGAGGTTTAATTAATATTCAGAGGAAACATTCATATGATATTTGAATATAATTAGGAGAAATGTGTTATCCACTAGTATTTATGGACATATAAGGAATTTCTGCATGTAGTCTGCTTTTTGATAATAGTGCATAAGACAAATTATATTGGAATATCATGTCATACCAGAGTTTATATATAGAAATCAGAACATAAGAGATAATCATATAGGAGATATTCTGATTATCATCATGTGTGCGAATACTAGATTAAGATGAGAATAAGGGATATTGCTATATAAATCACGATTGCTGTAGATAATGATAAAATAATGGCAGCATATAATCCAAGCGAGAGAGAATCCAAGCTTAGATATATTTTTTCAAGCATTTTCACACGATCCCCATTATAAGATATTGTGAAATGGATAATGTTATCATGCAGCCAATATGTTTGTCATGCTACAATTATATCCTTGCATCAATATCGCCAACAATGCAAAATAATGGACGTTATGAATATGATTGCATATGTCCCCCTATATAACTTTATCATCCGATTACCAGATAGATACCATCGTATCATCATTGACTTTGATATCTAAATATTAACCAAGTAGGTATATTATTGTGTACCTTCGATACAATCTTTCATTATCAGTGAGTCTTTAATTATGATCATTTGAGACAAGCATCCAGCTTTGATGGCTAAAATAATGTTCCGGAATTATTAGTTAGACGTATAACTATGGAGATGGTAAAACAATATGCCCCCTTCTGATGTATGAGAGGGGGCGGCTATTGCATGTTGTGAATGGTGGACTACGATTGGTTTTTGCTCTAAACCAATGAGAACTGCTGCTGCAGGGTTGTGAAAACAGATTATTAATATGATTGGTCAAATGACGCATTGAATATTGATGATGTCGGGACGGCTTTAACCGTTGATAAAGCTCAGGCAAAACGTTCATCAGGCGTTCGCCTGTCTGAGCATTTGAGTAGGGACTTAATTGTGATTATTAATGATGGTTTAATTTGCAGGTATTACTGTTTTTTTCTATGGTAAACTTTAGTTATAAAGGATAAAGCCCTTTACCTTTTTCAATAATTGTGTAAGAACACCTCAACATCAGTATAGTGCTAAGCCCCCTGATTGCCCACTGTGGGATTCATCAAAGCATAGAGTACTTTGAACATAGGGAACTTTTTGTTATGTCGCTTGGTGCCACACAATTGACCTCGCTGTCCTTTAACTCCTAAATTGCTACCTCCTTTATTTGGATTGATACTGACAGGTTATATACCTTTCTAAACCCTATCCCTATGCTATTGTGTTTTTTTTTTATTTTAAATGATTTTATGCAGTGTTATGTTAACATTTTTTATCTTATAGTATTAAAAGTTATCTTTTATCACTAAGCCCCCCTTTCATCCTTTTGCTTTTAAGTGTATGCCAAAGATTGATATTTCTCTATCTTACTTTATTAAATTACATGCTTATATATCCTCTTGGCACCCCCTCCTTCCTGAATATTGCATATAGTGTTCTTTCAGGATTTGTATGGGCATATACATAAATTATACTTGGAAATAGGTTCAGCATCTTTCTGCAATCTTTAATAAACTTTATTTTGAAGTATTTAAATAAATAAAAATGGCCTACATGCATGATGGTAATGTTGCCAAGGGGCCTTACTGTAAAGGGTAGATCATGTTCAAAATTGATTGAGCATCAGTTTACCTATCTTTTTATTTTTTATCAGAATCATTTTAGTTAGTGTTTCTACCATTAATATCTATAGTTGTGTGAGGGGCCAATAAATAATATTTTGCACATACCGATAGCAATGTAGGAAAGCAACAACATTTTGTAAAATGGTTTATGTAAATGTTTGTAATTGTAAAATATTCACGTCTGTTTGTTATGGTAAAGTAGTATCACTGGATAGAATGAAAGGGGACTTCAGGGGCTGGCCTTGGGAGTTCTGGTTTACTCTAGAGGTGTGGTTGGATTTTTTCACCTCCACCCTGAACCAGTAGAATTCATAAAGACTCAATTACCCCTGTGAAGTATCATGCCTCACTATTTCAAAGCTGACATGGTTGTCTTTTTTTCATTTAATTTATCTTTAACCGTTTTCAAGTTCTCTTTTGTTAATATGATAGTGTGGACTGTTTTACATGGGGATGTTTTTCATTTTAATTAATTTGTTGTGTAACATTTTGAAGGTGTTTTGAAGATATTCTTGTGATGCCCCTTTCCATCACAGTAGAACCTGCTCTTTGTACCAAGAAGTGAACAGTTTGGCGATTGATGTAGCTCCACTGAAAATGAATTCTCTATTTTTTGAGTTTCAATGTTGAGGCAAGTTTTATTCTGAGAGATATTAGAAGGCCCAGACTAACCTTAGGGCATACAGGGCATTTGTCTGTTTCCTTAGCCCCAACCATTCCCTTTTATTATTGTTTGTGCACGCCCATTTCTGTAAGCTGGGTCACGGCTGTGTCCCACCCCCTAGCATTTCATGATCCTCCTCAACCAATCTAATAACAATTATTAAAAACAAAAATTGCAATAAAAAGTTATAATGGCGCAAAAATATGAGGTCTCCGGTATTAGAAAAAAAAAAGGTTTCAAGGGGCTTTAACATAGAGATACATACATACATACATGTGTCTAAATATGTATACAAATATAAACACATAAATACATATGTATACCTATATAGACCCATATATAAGTGCATCGGAGCCCTTTACAGTCAAGTGACTGAAAACATGAAAACTCATATTTATGCAATATTCATTTTTAATAAAGTGTTTAACTGTGTATTTACTATAAATATTTCACATTCCATTTTTTATAAATATATATTCTTATGTATATCTGTATATTTCTACCTACATATAATTAAAGGTATAGATATATATTTTACCAAAAAAATCATATATATATATATATATATATATATATATATATATATATATATATATATATATATATATATATATATATACAGTATATATACAAATAAATATGTATAGAACATATTCTTCTATGTGAAGAACATTGGAATGTAAAGTATCAATATTTCATGTCAGGTTAGCGCACTTGAGAAAACACGATCAGGTTTGCCAACTTTTGAATTCTAGGGGGGAATACATTAACGAAATTGTGATATTTTAACCTTGGCTTTTTCAGCACGTTGGGTTAGGGCACTAGCCAAAACCTTTTACTTTTAGCTTGTAATACGTGAGGTACCTGAAGCACAAAAGGCTGAAGTCGAGCACAGTTAATGCACGAGCGGGAGTGATAAATAGCGATCCACTCATAATGAAGCCCTGAGTAATAAATATGCATAGATTGTTGCTACTAATATCAAAATAGCACTGTTCCTGGAGTCTGCATGTGTCTAGTTACCTAGTACCTGCCTGTTGTCTTTTTGGATCCATTTAGCAAATTGTCAACTTATTGACTGTTATATGGTTTAAGTCCGTCCACCATTACCCATGACTAACGGTTGACTACCGGTTGAACATTCCGCGTCCAAAGTTACTAAAATGACCCTTTCCTTCCAGTCGTATCAAATCCGACAAGAGTTACCAGCACACTGTTGATAACTTTGGGTACAATGATGGCATTATAAAGCTAAGTTATCAAGCTAACATTCTAAATTAAGTGAATTTAAACCATGTGATCCATATTTCTAAACAATAGTAGGCATCTTTTCATCTTTTTCAACTAGCAGATGTGTGGAACTTATCTATTCATTTAATTAAGATTTTTAATGGTAATTATAGTTTTTTTTGTTAATATTTTCTGTATGGTTTGTTAAATGCATTTGTTTTCAACTTTAAAATATTAAAGGGAGGGGGGGCGGAGCCAACCGCCGACAAGCATGGCCGCACTACTCTGGAGCTCTACAGCAGAAAACTAAGAAAAGGGATAAAAATGCCTAATAGGATACCCTAAAACCCTCATTTGAAGATACTACAACCTCCTGAGCATATTCCTGGGAGATAGAACGAACAATGCTACGGCACAGGCTTCTGAAACTAATACCCTTAATCAGGGCCTACACTTCCAGCAACCAGAGTTTGAATCTCATAGACCCTCCGTATATAAGTGATAATGTGATTACAGAAACACTGTAAGTCTCCCTTCCACTACCATCTGCTACATTTTATAAGAGAATGGAGGCGGCACTACTCCTATCGCTGAAAAGTTTGGGTGACAAAATGGATCTCCACTTCACCCAGCTTTCACGCTGCCTCTCCGATTGTTTTTGTACCTGTAGCCCTCAAGATGGCGAGCTGCTCCCTCCCGCACCGCTCACTGAGCCTTTGGCACTCAGCACATCTGAAGCAAACCGGATTCTGGGGCAGAGAGTTACTTCTCAGGATGTGGCTAGGGATCCCGCTCCTTCGAGGACAAGAGTCCAGAGGACAGAGAATGCAGATCACTCGCATATAGGCCGGCTGAGATATCTTGGAGAGACCCACCCGTCGCCAATAGATTGGAAGCCCCAGCTCTTAGATGCCGACTTGCCTATCCCCGAGGTACATCTCTTTACCACCCAAGCACTCACCTCCGACATGCAGGATCCCCGCATTCTCAAGGGAGCCTGCAGTAACACAGTGAGCTCAATGTTAGCCCAACACTCTTCGGGCATCTGCTATCCTGAGCGTGCTTCCCTGATGAGTGTGGGGCCCCTTCTCCCGGAGGGAGAGAAAGATCTCCAGTACCCTCTTCTGTTGGCAGCACTAATAGATCCACCGAAAGAAAAAACATCAGAGAGGAGGTGGATAGTAGAGGGACTAGCATCTATTGTACCCGTAATAGGCTTGAGACCCCTAATTAACAACAAGTCAGGTATCGGCTAATTTATATATAACGCTCTCAGGCTGGGCACAAATGTTCAGAAGCAGCAGCGGAGACTTGAGGCTTAATATAATGGTTACTCGGCCGTTTATGAAACCCTAACTGTTGATGACATAGACTGAGCACACATATATGAGAAAATGTATTATAAGACATGGTTGGTAGCCGTTAACTTAAACATCTGGCTGTTCCTTTCTCTCTACACGCTACTTGTCTTCCGTTGTGTGGGACTGCTGCAGAAGTGTGCATAGCCGGAGGAGTCTATTAAGTATTCACATTCAGCTGAACATTCTGTTTATCACACTGAGGATACAAAGATTTTATTTCAGTTGTCAGTCACTCCTTTTATTTTTTTTATTTTTTTATTTTTTTTTACCATAGTTGATAAGACATTGAGTGGACCTTTTCAGTTATTAACTGCAGTTACCCTTCATCATTATACAGGTTACATGGCTTCACATGGGTTATAGGATTCTAATATTTTTATGCAAATAATCTCTATTACACCGAATACATGGTTTATGTTTACATAGATTGTCTAGCGCAGTGTTGGCCTTAAATCTTATGTGGTATGGATCTGGTTCTCATCACTACTTATGCACGAGATACACAGACATATGCTAATTCACATAAGTGTATAATTTAGTGTGACATTCCTTTTCTATACCGTGCTGTTCCTATTCTAAGATAAGGTTAAAATCTGCTTCACATTTAATATAGCCGCTAAGCCAGTTATGTTGCTTGAACTTATGTTCTATGTTTCCTCGTCAACATATACATTTGCGTTGATTTATTGTCTAACTGTTAGTTCTCAGCATATAATTGCCTCTTAGGATAGCCGTTACTGAGTTGGTATTTACACTTTCATAGAGGTATTTTAGCTTCATAATCTATGTAGAGGTATTTTTAGCATTATATGTTAGCTTACGTTCTGAATAACCACTAGTTTAGTTTAGCGTATATGTCATGAGACCTCCATCCTGCTTAATTATCATAAGTAATATCGCTGCTCCCCTTGCTATAGGGAGAGAAGTACACTCTAACATAGTTATATCTTAAACCCTTAAGGATCTCCCTACATTTATCTTAATCATCCTATATTAGGGTTTTCAACATTAGATATTAACTAAGTTGTGTCAGCAATCACTAGTACTTATTACATACGTGGTATTGTCCTTCACACTCTATCACTGTCAGCCCCTGATAAAATGCAGCCTGATGAGAGATCTTGGATACCTACTTATATTCTTATTCTATCTATATTCTGCCTGCACTGATTTATGTATGTCCCTTTACCTGATGGGAACTTACTATGGCTCTCTCATGGTAATACATTATACCTACTCCACAGCAGGGTTAATTTCTATATCAAATAAGAAGGTCCCCTGCACATGATTTTTGGAACCTGGCCCTTCTTAGCTTGGAGCATTACATCCAGTTGAGATCTGATATACCGACTTTCACATGCTCTCTCACTTACTCTATCTCAGAGAGTCCCCTGCTACAGATTATAGCCTCCATATTAGATATTGGGTACCCCCCCAGAGTTGCCTTTAATATGGATTAGCAGGATGTTGGTTCATGCTCTGGTATTACTTAACAATTAATAACTATACTTTGCTAGTTCCCACACAGATAAGGTCGATATTCCTAGACCCAGATCCCGTATAAACCATCATTCTTCAGAATATCTATACTTACTGAGTTTCATTAACCCCCTATTTCTCTTTACATTCCCTCAACCTCAGATAACACACATTTCTAATAGGGGCTCAATCTCCCCCCCCCACCCCTCCTGTTCTTTCCTTCTTCTCATCTTTTCTTCTCCCCCTCTCTTTCATTTCTCTAAAGCAGCTCTGGCCTGCTGATTTTCCCCATCTTGTTTTCTTCAGTACTAGGCCCAAAAGTGGCCATTTTCAACGCTAATTTCCTCTCTCAGTGTTCATCAGCTTTGTTGGGTTCAAAAGTAACCCTTTGTTTTCATAGAGGAATTCATTTCGAAATATAATATATAAAAGAGGTTCAAGATGACTAGCCATATAGATTTAATGTATTTCTCTTGATTTAATCAATATATACCTGTTTGTTATATAATCTGATATCTATATTTTATGGTATTTCACATATGTTGTATTATCTCCATAACCTCAATAAAAAATATATTAAAAAAAAAATATATATATTAAAGGGACAGTCAACACCAGAATTTTTGTTGTTTAAAAAGAAAGATTATCCCTTTACTTCCCATTCCCCAGTTTGCATAACCAACACTGTTATAGAAATTCACTTTTTACCTCTGTGATTACCTTGTATCTAAGCCTCTGCAGACTGCCCCCTTATTTCTTTTTTTTTTGACAGACTTGCATTTTAGCCAATCACTGCTCACTCCAGGGTATCTTCACGTGCATGAGCTCAATGTTATCTATATGAAACACATGTACTAATGCCCTCTAGTAGTCAAAATGCATTCAGATTAAAGGCAGTCTTCAAGGTCTAAAAAATTAGCACATGAACCTCCTAGAATTATCTTTCAACTAAGTATACGAAGGGAACAAAGCACAATTGGTGATAAAAGTAAATTGGAAAGTTGTTTAAAATTACATTCCCTATTTAAATCATGAACGTTTTTTTTGGACTTGACTGTCCCTTTAAATAGCACCAAAAAAAAGTAATTTACAATGGAATCTGCCCTGTATTTATAAAAGGTAGCGTTCTGAAATTGCAGTAATGCACACCATTATTGAGCGTTATTAAAGAAGCTTTGAAATCAATTATTAATTGATAAATTATTTCCATAGTTCATTTTTTATTTATGATCAGAAAACAGGTGTAGGTTCAAAAAGAGTATGAAAAAACAAGATTGACCATTGCCTTTTTATATCTGACACTCCCATTTTTTACTTTAAGGTAGCTTTTTATTCCCCATTGTTTTCTATGAAATACACAAGCTCCAAGGTTGTGGATTTGAAGTCATGGGCGCTGCGTTGTTAGACGTGCAAACTATCAAGTTGACTGCTTGATAACTTAGAAATCTGGCCGATTGAGAAGCGCTACACGTGAAATATGTGCAGAGGTGGATAAAATCGAACCTTGGCGATTAAGATTAAATTATGGCGAGATTAACAGCATTTTGAGATGCTTCAGTGCTTAATAACTTTGGAAAGTGAAAAATGCGTCTAAAATTATGCAGAAATTAGACTAATTGAATGCTGAAGCTTTGATAAATGGAGCCCCTTGTGCCTATTTGTAAACTATAATTGTGGGTTTACTTGTGTCTTGCCCCTTGGGGATGAGCATAAATACAGGGGTATCAGAAGTCTCAATTGAGAACTGGCCCACGCATCTTTAGACCGCTGCTTCATAACTTGTGTTTCTGGCGAGCCTGAAGGCTCGCCAGAAAAGCAGAGCATCAAGCTCCATGCGGGCAGAAGTCTTCATCTAGACGGCATCTTCTATCTTCATCCTTCCGACGCGGAGCGGCTCCATCTTCAAGACATCCGGCGCGGAGCATCCTCTTCTTTCCACGGCTCTTCAAGAATGAATTCTCCTTTAAATGACGTCATCCAAGATGGTGTCCCTTGTATTCTGATTGGCTGAAAGAATTCTATCAGCCAATCGGAATTAAAGGTAAAAAAATCCTATTGGCTGATGCAATCAGCCAATAGGAGTGAGCTTCAATCCTATTGGCTGATCCAATCAGCCAATAGGATTGAGCTTGCATTCTATTGGCTGTTCCAATCAGAAAGAAAGAAGAGGATGCTCCGTGCCAGATGTCTTGAAGATGGAGCTGCTCCGCGTCGGAAGGATGAAGATAGAAGTTGCCGTCTGGATGAAGACTTCTGCCCGTCTGGAGGATCACTTCTTGCCGCTTGGATGAAGACTTCTCCCGGCTTCGTTGAGGATGGATGTCCGGTGTTCAAAAACTGTAAGTGGATCTTCGGGGGTTAGTGTTAGGTTTTTTTAAGGGTTTATTGGGTGGGTTTTATTTTTAGCTTAGGGTTTGGGCAGAAAAAGAGCTAAATGCTCATTTAAGGGCAATGCCCATCCAAATGCCCTTTTCAGGGCAATGGGGAGCTTAGTTTTTTTAGAAAGGGTTTGGATGTGTGGGTGGTGAGTTTTACTGTTGTGGGGTTGTTTGTATTATTTTTTTACAGGTAAAAGAGCTGATTTCTTTGGGGCAATGCCCCGCAAAAGGCCCTTTTAAGGGCCAATGGTAGTTTATTGTATGCTAGGGTTTTTTTTTATTTTGGTTTTTTTTTTTTTTATTTTGATAGGGCTATTAGATTAGGTGTAATTAGTTTAAATATTTGATAATTTCTTTTTTATTTTGTGTAATTTAGTGGGTTTTTTTTTTTATAATTTAGTTAATTGTATTTAATTAATGTAGTGTAAGGTTAGGTGTTAGTGTAACTCAAGTTAGGTTTTATTTTACAGGTAAATTAGTATTTATTTTAGCTAGGTAGCTAGTAAATAGTTAATAACTATTTACTAACTAGTCTACCTAGTTCAAATAAATACAAACTTAGCTGTAAAATAAAAATAAACCCTAAGCTAGCTACAATGTAACTATTAGTTAGGGTTTATTTTACAGGTAAGTATTTAGTTTTAAATAGGAATTATTTAGTTAATGATAGTAATATTATTTAGTTTTATTTTAGTTATATTAAAGTTAGTGGGTGTTAGGGTTAGACTTAGGGTTAGGTTTAGGGGTTAATAACTTTAGTATAGTGGCGGCGATGTTAGGGACAGAAGATTAGGGGTTAATAACAGTAATGTAGGTTGTGGCAATGTTAGGGACAGCAGATTAGGGGTTAATAATATTCAACTAGTGTTTACGATGCGGGAGTGCTGCGGTTTAGGGGTTAATATGTTTATTATAGTGGCGGCGATGTTAGGAGTGGCAGATTAGGGGTTAATAATTTTATTTTAATGTTTGCGATGCGGGAGGGCTTCGGTTTAGGGGTTAAAAGGTAGTTTATGGGTGTTAGTGTACTTTTTAGCACTTTAGTTATGAGTTTTATGTTACGGCTTTGTAACATAAAAGCCATAACTACTGACTTTTAGTTTACAGTACGGATCTTGACGGTATAGGCTATACCGCTCACTTTTTGGATGGACAGGCAAACTCATAATACCGGCGCTGTGGAAGTCCCATTGAAAAAGGACTTTTTGAAAGCTGCGGTAGTTACGTTGCGTTACGGCCAAAAAAGTGTGCGGTACAGATATACCTGCAAAACTCGTAATACCAGCGATAGTGAAAAAGACCCATAACACTGCTTTTTCACTCATACCGCAAAACTCGTAATCTAGCCGAATGTTATCTATATGACACACACGAACTAACACCCTCTAGTGGTGAAAAACTGTCAAAATGCATTCAGATAAGAGGTGGCCTTCAAGGTCTAAGAAATTATCATATGAATATACTAGGTTTAGCTTTCAACTAAGAATACCAAGAGAAAAAAAGCTAAATTGGTGATAAAAGTAAATTGGAAAGTTGTTTAAAATTACACGCCCTATCTGAATCATGAAAGTTTATTTTGGAAAGGAAAGAACCCTTTTTTCTCCATGCCCCATTATTAATAATGCATGCAATCATTGAGAGTTTGTTCCTAAGTAATTTGCATATTATAATCGTCATTGCGCGCTCCCGAATGCATGTGCAAATTTTGTTACTCTTCAACGCCTATTATATTTAAACAAAACTTTGTTGTCTCCATAGAGATCAAATGGGGAATGCGTTATAGCGATCGCCATTCTGCAATTGCAGGTGTTGTTTTTTTTCTAACACTTTTTCTCCATTGATGGGGGGATACGTGCACAAACGCCAAGTCCTGACCTGAAGTTCTCGTGCACGTATCCCCCCATGAATGGAGAAAAAGTGTTAGAAAAAAAACAACACCTGCAATTGCAGAATGGCTATCGCTAGAACGCATTTCCCATTTGATCTCTATGGAGACAACAAAGTTTTGTTTAAATATAACACCCTAACATAAACCCCTACCCTAAATACCCATAATCCGCTGAATCCCCGAGCATCGCCAATACTAAATAAAGATATTAACCCCTAATCCGCCACGCCCCGACATCACCAACACTACAATAAAATTATTAACCCTTAATCCGCCGTCCACCCACATCGCTAACACCTAAATAAAACTATTACAACCTAATCCGTCGCCCCTTCATCGCCAACACTACAATAAACCTATTAACCCCTAATCTGCCGCCTACCCGCATCGCTAACACCTAAATAAAACTATTAACCCCTAACATCCACATTGTGACTAACTAATTTAAACTATTAACCCCTAAACCTAACACCCCACCAACTTTAAATTAAACTTAAACATAACTACAGTACCTTAAAATTAATAAGAAAACATACCTGTAAAATAAATAAAACCTAAGCTTAAACTATAAATAAACCTAACATTACTATTTAAAAAAAAAAAATATACCAAAAATAAAAAACCTCAATTACAAAATTAAAAAATCCTAGCACTACGAAAAAAGCAAAAAAACTTTCATTACAAAAATTAACAAAGTCTAAAATTATGAAAAATAAAAAAATCTAAGATTACAAAAAATAATCAACAAAATTATCCAAAATAAAAAAATTAAACCTAAATTAAACCCTATAAAAACAAAAAAGCCACCCCAAAATAAAAAAAATCCCTAAAAGGGCCTTTTGTAGGACATTGCCCTGAGGAAATCAGCTCTTTTACATTAAAAAATACAAAATTACCCCTAACAGTAAAACCCCCCCACCCAACCCCCGAAAATAAAAAAGACCTAACTCTAAAAAAAACTAAGCTACCCATTGCCCCTAAAGGGGCATTTGTATGGGCATTGCCTTTAAAAGGACAATCAGCTCTTTAGTGCCCATTGAAAAACAAAAAAAAACCCTAATCTAAAAAAAAACCACCCCAAAAAAACCTAACCCGAAATAGGTACTCACCATTCCTTAAGTCCGGCAGTTAAGGCCTTCTTCCTGGTGGCTCCATCTTCATCCAGCGCGGGGCCATCTTTATTCATCCCGGTGGCGCGGAGCGGAGCAGGAACGGCGTCTGCGCAGACATCCAGCGTGGAGGATCCTCTTCATGCGATCGTCCGCTGCACACTGAAGATTGAATGCAAGGTAACTGTTTTATCTTGGGGTACTTTGCATTCCTATTGGCTGAAATATTCAAATCAGCCAATAGGATGAGAGCTGACGACCAAATTTATTTGTAAGTTTAATTTCAAATTAGCGGTGTGTTAGGTTTAGGGGTTAATAGTTTAATTTAGTTTGTCCTGATGTGGGGGGTCGGCTGTTTAGGGGTTAATAGGTAGGGATGGGTGAATGTTTCTAAACATTCAAAATGTAAAACAAATTTTGATACATTCATTCATTCAAATCGAATTTCGAATGTTTATATAACATTCTAACATTCTATTTTGGAATTTTCGTTTTCAAATTTTTTAATAAAATTCAAAAATATTTGTTCGAATATTAGAATGTTTAACTATTTATTCATTCAATTTCGAAATGTAATATTCAAATTCGAATGTCACATTCGAATTCGAATGTCACATTCGAATTCGAATGTCACATTCAAATTCGAAATAGTATTTCTAGTCTACAACTGTTTAATAAATGTAATATTCAAATTCGAATGCTACATTCGAATTCGAATGTGACATTCAAATTCGAAATAGTATTTCTAGTCTAATACTGAGTTTTTTAAATGTAATATTCGAATTCGAATGCTACATTCGAATTCAAATGTGACATTCAAATTTGAAATAGTATTTCTAGTCTACAACTGTGTTTTGTAAATGTAATATTCAAATTCGAATGTGACATTCGAATTCAAATGTGACCTTTGAAAACTGTAAATAACATTCGATAATAGAATTTTTAAGAATATTCGTTCTCATCAACATTCTATTATGTAAATCGAATTTCTATAATAACATTGTTCTAACTTTCGAATTCGAATATAAACACATTCACACATCCCTATTAATAGGTTTATTTTAGTAGAAGGGATGTGGGGGGCTGGTGGTTTAGGGGTTAATAGGTTTATTTAGGGAGTCGCGATGTGGTGGGTTGGCGGTTTAGGGGTTAATAGGTTTATTTAGTGTTGGTGATGTGGGGGGCCGCAGATTAGGGGTTAATACTTTAATTTAGTGTTGGCGATTTGGGTGGTCGGTGGATTAGGGGTTAATACTTTAATTTAGTGTTGGCGATGTGGGTGGACGGCGGATTAGGGGTTAATAGGTTTATTATAGTATTTGCGACACGGGGTGGCGGTTTAGGGTTTAATAGGTAGTTTATGGGTGTTAGTGTACTTTGTAACATTTTTGTTATGAGTTTTGTGAAACATTTTTGTTTTGCAAAATCCATAACTACTGGCCTTTGATTGCGGAATGGATCGTTGCAATATAAGCTATAACGCTAGTAGAATAGCAAGACTGCACAACCGGTAATACAGGTTAGCTGAATATTCCACACTCAAAAGCCATTTTTTGAGTGCGGAATGGATCGTTGCGGTATAGGCTAAAATGCTAGCGGTATAGCTGTACCGCCGCAACTTCGAATACGGGTGAGCTGACTATTCCGCTTGCAAAGGCCAATTTTTCAGCGGTATAGCCGTACCGCACAACTTGTAATCTAGGTCAACATGCATAAGTAAATGTTGGCTAAAGTTCAGTCTCTTTTTATTCAGTCAGATGTTTGAAAGAAACAATTTCCTCTGTCCGGATATCTGCACACATAGGAAAATTTCAAAATGAATTTCAGAATTGTAAAGCAGTTTCATTTTAAAGCTTGTGCTTCTAACCTTTCTATTACCCTTTTTGCTAACAGATGGGCTGCAGTACATGACTATGCAAATGGTTGACATTGTCTGTGGTAATTAAGAGTCTAAATCAACATAGAAGCCGCTAAAACATTTCAATGTACTTAATAAAGGGTATTAAAAGAACCAATTTGGGTTTTAGAGTTTTGTTTTTCACTTCAGTGCAGTGGGAGCTTTAAGGATGGGGCACTTGTACGTGCTTTTGTTGGAACTCTATATATACTGTATATATACAGTAGCGCTGCTATAGTGACATATACCTACCTGTCATCTAGTGGGGTCACCCTCGGGTTTGGTGTTGCAGGTCACTCTATGTGTTCTGTAGATTTATGTTGGCTGACTTCTATTTATAAAAAATGTTTAAAGGGTTTACACGTCTCAAAATTGGTTTTATTCTTTGCATTCTGTAAATGGTTATTTGTGACACATTTTGTGCTGGACACTACAGTACTATATTAATAAAGTTTTTTGTAATTATATGGCCCCTATTTAAGAAAGGTCTTGCGGTCCGCAAGACCTCGCTGAATGCGGAGAGCAATACGCTCTCCGTATTCAGCATTGCACCAGCAGCTCACTGCTGTCTCCCAGCTCCCGTATTTTGCCCCTTCCTGTCCTCAATCTCTCATTTTAAATATATCCACTATTACAGCTGCCCTGACCTACTACCTGCCAACTACATTTTATAACAATTTGACAGGCGTGTGTTGGATCTAATGGGGAATGCACCATACGATGTATGTATATTTCCAGCCATAATCTCACCCGCTACAGCTTTGGGGAAGGATCACTTAGCATTCAAACTGACAGTAGCTTCCTGTAAACAGTGAATCTATAGGGCTCGATTTATCAAGCCTCTATGGCTGCAAGTTCTCTCAAGAACTTGCTCGCCGTGATTTATCAAGCAGCGGTCACCAGACCGCTGCTTCCCTAACATCTTCGCCACCTCTATTGTGGGGAAATTCAATCTCCTTGGTCAAGTCCGACCGAGGAGATTGACAGCTCCTGCCCGCGTGTGATTGGCTGTGCGCGGGCAGGGGGCGAGATTGCACGTGAGCACAAAATTGCGCTCGTGTGCAATGTTAATTACCTGCGGGTAATTTCACCCCGCCACAGGCGAGCTGAGGCGTACAGGGGCACGTATACGCGCCCCTGTACGCCTCAGCGTTGATAAATCTAGCCCATAGTATAGCAATGCACTGTTTACAGATGCGGCAGCAGGCTTGATCAGAGCGAGATACCCCTGACACAAACAATTCATTTTTTATAGTAAAGTAAGTTACACATAGGTGCCGAATTATCAAGCTCTCAATAACTGGTCCACTGCCTCTGAGGCTATGGACATCAATCCGCTCGATCCTATACGATCGTGCTGATTGACATCCCCTGCTAGCTGGCCGATTGGCCGCAAATCTGCAGGGGGCGGCATTGCACAAGCAGTTCACAAGAACTGCTTGTGTAATGATAAATGCTGACAGCGTATGCTGTCTGCATTTATCGATGTGCGACGGACATGATACGCTACATTGTATCATGTCTGCTCGCACATTAATAAATAGGCCCCTTAATGTTCGTTTCTGCCAAATTCTATATTTTCTTCCATTTCCCAGCCCTCATATCATATGACTTATATATGTATAAACTGTGAACTCTTACACATACTCAGAAAGTG
Source organism: Bombina bombina (assembly GCF_027579735.1). NCBI lineage: Eukaryota > Metazoa > Chordata > Amphibia > Anura > Bombinatoridae > Bombina > Bombina bombina. The sequence continues at coordinate 1,080,793,291 of NC_069502.1, read as the reverse complement.
CTGGTGCTTCAGAAAGTGTGTATATAGAAAGAATGTGCACATTTTGATAATGGAAGTAAATTAAAAAATGTATCATGAAAATGTAATTTTGAATTAAAGGGACAGTCTACTCCAATATTTTTGTTGTTTGAAAAGATAGAAGATAATCCCTTTATTACCTATTATCCAGTTTTACACAACCAAAACAGTTATAGTAATATATTTGTTTAGCCACTCAGTGCTGACTCATAAATAACACCATGAGAGTGAGCACAATTTTAGCTAAATGACACACATGAACTAGCACTGTCTAGCTGTGAAAAAAAATATCAAAATGACAATGAGATAAGAGGTGGTCTTAAAGGGCTTAGAAATTAGCATATGAGCATACCTAGGTTTAGCTTTCAACAAAGAATACCAATAGAACAAAGCAAATTTTACATTTTTACTTTTTAGACTGTCCCTTTAAGTGTCCTTTAAGGCCTAAAGGAATCATAATTCACTGAACTCTTAAGTGCAAATTATTTGAAGCAATGTGAATTGCCCTTTAGACAGCAGAGGATTCCTGCTTTCTGTTTGATATCCTTTCTTTTTCTTTCTCTGGTTTATAAATACATGAATCCTACTTTAAGTTTTTATTGTAAAGAAAAAGTGATATATTTTAGTATACTACATTCGCTCCTTCAGTCATGGGTCAATCCATCTTAATGGTCCAACTTAGGTTGTTTGACCATTTTTAATTTTCCTAATTTTTTCTTAAGTGATTACCTCTATGTATTGGTAATTCAAAAGCACCATTTTTTTTATTTTACTTTGTTTAACCACGGCAGCCATCTTTGTGTCATAGCGCACCACAAATTTTGGTTATACAGATGTTTACGGAAACCTCAATTACATCAAACGATTCTTGCAGATTTATTTTCAAAGTTTCAGCATTAAACGGTGTGCGAACAAGCTTCTCAACTTGAAAAGTCTGAACACCTTTGCGACATAAGGGCAGCAGATCCTGTTTGTCTGCTGCCCGTATATATCATTACATACTCAAGTGTAATGCCAACCTGTCAATCATTCCAAGCAAATGAGTTCAGGGGGAATTCTCTCTGCCACCGCTGAGGTGGTGGAAAGTGTAAGAAGCAGCAGTCTGATGGCCACTGCTTCTTGCTTTGCGGGAAGTAGGCTCGCACGTGAGAGCCTGCCCCACAAGGGCACTGGGGCAGCTTACGCTGCTTAGTACATGAAGCCCTTTGGCTATTATCTGCACTTATCTTGGATGCAGGGGATATTCCAAGATCAGCACAAGCTGAGTCAACCTTCTGAAGAGAGAGGATAGTTCTTTTCCTTTGATATGTGCTCTAATCAAATGTCTCATAGTCCTTTTGTAATAGGTTTGTTGTGATATTCCAAGGGATTACAACAACTGTTCCTTAATAGGTGATGATACTTACTGCTTTTATCACCAGAGAAACAACACCATAGCTCAGTTTATGACACTATTCATTGGTAAAACACCCAGTTAAACACTGTCCTATCATATTTAGATAAAATAGATTCCCATATCACTTGAAACTATGAAGCTCCTAGCATCTAACACAAGAATGCAGCCAACACACTGACAAGCTGTGTCCATACACTTGACCAGTCTACCTACCCTAATGTTATGTTTGTGCCTTCACCAACATGATAGATCATACTTTACTGTTGCCAGTATCAAATGTAGAAACAATTCTAGAGCTCATTGACAAGCATAAGATATTGTATGTCAATCATAACATAAATAATGTAAAATACTGTTCATTTTTATTGTGTTATGCTTATATTACATTGTCATTTCTCAAAACACATAATTAAAGTAGGCTGTTCTCCAGATTTCTACTATCCCTTGCTCTGTAACCAGTGGAATCTGAAACTCAAAATTTTCTTTTGTATGTCTGAGGAAGGGGTTAAACTCCCCAAAAACGTTCACATTTAAAGATTAAAATGTGTTAAAAAAACCTGGTGAGTGCACTCTTTCTTGTTTCTGTGCATATTTTCTGTTGCACCCCAGGTGAATTATCTATTGGAATCTGGAGTGCTTGTCTGTTTGATGATATATATATATATATATATATATATATATATATATATATATATATATATATATATATATATATATATATATATATATATATATATATATATATATATACATACAGTATATACACATACAGTATATATGTATTTACAATAAACAGTACATTATCTTGTAAGTAAAGAACATTAGAATGTGAATTATGTGAATTACATATACAGTAAAACACATAAATACATATGCACACACATATAAACATATATATTTATACATACATACATATAGATATTTAGACATGTGCATGTACTGTACGTATCTTTATGTTAAAGCCCTTTGCCTGCCTTTTTTTCCCCAAACACAGAGACCTCATATCTTTGAGCCATTTATAATGTAATTTTTTATTTATTTTATTTTTTATCAGACGGTGTTATTATTAGTGGGGGTTTTTTTATGTTTTTTGTGCAACGCTTTTGTTTCACATAACAGTTAACCAGAGCTTGGAAGTCTTGCTAACCCGACGTGTGTTAAATTAGATTGGGCTTAAGTAAAAGTTTACTTTTAACTCGTAATATGCACGCTTTTTCTGGCGGGCGCAAAGACCCATGGTATGCCAAGCTACCCATGGTAACGTGGTTTGCACGCTACACTTAGAACGCCACTCGTAATCTAGTCCTTTGCCTTACAACATGAACAGTGATATGAGTTTTTGTTGAGCACCAGCATACTTCATATACAAAATTTCCTCTAACTTATCTGTTTTAATAGTACTCACATTAAAGTCTATTACAACTTGAATACTGAATTGATTACATCCTCATAAAAACTTTCTCATTTGTTCATGATTTGCTACTTAGATTTTTTGTGACATTTATAATAATGTCCAGTAGATGGCAGTGAACTTGTAGAATTATTATAAAGATCTTGGTAGTAGTGAGACACAGGACAACATAAAACCTCACACAATTTAATCTTCACTTTTCCGAATCTATATTAACTGCTGTGTGATTTAGCTCGGTTAAGCTTTGCTACACTCCTAAGACTTGAAAAAAATTATTATTTGGAAAATGCATTAATATGAAACTGAAAAGTGATGTTAGCTAGTTGTTAGATAAAACAATATAACACTCAAAATGTAAATGCACATAAATGTATTTGAATAGAAGCATTTTACAATACACATGAATTAGAAAAAATGGTTCTAGGACAACCGTTTAAGAATTTACCGTGCAGGAAGCATATCTACATCTGCACAATGCTGCCATCTAGTGCCTTTTCAAATGTATAACATTGTTAAAAGTATTCCAGCAAAATTGCTACCATATAATACAGACATGGGCCTGCTCCTGAGTTTATGCAAGGATAACAAGATATCAATAGAACTAATTACTAAAGAATCATTAAAAAAGCTAAACTGATACACTTTGAGTAAAAATTCCTACTGATTGCAATGGAAGCAAGATTTACTTATTGGTTCTAAAAACACATTTTGGGAGACATATCTAAAATACAACTTATAACAGCTCAGTTAGTAACTCATTGCACAACTAATAGCTGGGAATGATCCCCGTCACATGGTTGGTTGCTGATAAAATGGGTGTTTCTAAACAAACACAGGATGTTGACTCCATGTCAATTAACAAGGAAATAATTGCAACAAAGAATGCATCATAGACAACAATGAACCATTTATTAAAAATACTTCTAAGTTTTTAGACAATAATGATACAGAAATTACACAATCAACATACATAAAAAATATTGAAGACATAGTTATTTTTTTTTATTCATTCGCAGAACAAAAGGGCTATTCCGTACCATTCACTTCAAGGGACATTAATGTCAAAATTATATTTTCATTATTCAGATAAAGCAGTTTTAAGACATGCCAAATTGCTGCCATTATCAAATTGTGCAAGGTCTTTTTATATGCTCACTTTCTGAGGCGCCAAAAACTACTGAGCAAAGTTCACAGTGTATATGTATATAAGTCTATGATTGGCTGATGGCTGTCACATGATATAAGGGGCCAGCAAATTGATGTACATTTTGAAATTTGAAAAAATGTAATGCTCATTTAAAATTTAGTGTAAATGCTACTGAATTATAAGTTTATTATTAATTTGTTCATTTTGCAATTACACTGCATTTAATGGCTCTTTTATATTTATGAAGGAAAGTGCATTGTTGTTCACACATTAGCAAATTTTCTTTAAAGGGACACTAATATTAACCTCTTCACCCAATTCGATATATATATATATATATATATATATATTGTACTGTACTTTGGCTATCGTACCGCACCACATATATATACGTAGTCGCTTCAGGATGCTCCAGCACTCTCGGCTGTTAAGTTACAGCCGAGATCTGGAGCTACTGAAGCTTCAGGCATCTGCCGCATATGGAGCTGGAGCGTGATCGGTGCTCTGCCTCCATATGAGAGCAGATGCCTGATTGTTACAGACGGTGACACTGTGTGTGTCACCTTCTGTAACGATCTTCTGCTGGAGCCGGTGAGAGGTGTGGGCAGGCGGGTGGGCAGCCCAGCAGGGGAGGCCAGAGGGAGCGAGAGGAAGTGGGAGGGGCCCTATGCTACAAAAATGTTAAACGCTACAGAAAAGGGGATCTGGGGGGCCCCCTGACTAAAGGTCGCGGGTGGGGAGAGGCGGGGGTTAAAGAATAAATAAAAATAGTTAGGGCAGGGGAGGTTTAGATAGCTGTTTTAGGAGGGATCAGGGAGGTTTGAGGGTTAGGGCAATCCTACACTGCAGAAAAAAATTATTAAAATAAAAAAAGTTTTTTTTATTGGCAGACTGTCTAACAGTACTTAAGATGGGGGTGACCAGTGGGGGTGGGGGAGGGGAAAGAGCTGTTTGGGAGGGATCAGTTAGGGATCAGGGGATGGGGAGTGTCAGGTAGGAGGCTAATCTCCACACTAAAGCTAACATTAACCATTTAAGCTACCGAATTAACCCCTTCACTGCCGGAAATAATAGAAGTGTGGTGCGCAGCTGCAATTAGCGGCCTTCTAATTACCAAAAAGCAATGGCAAAGCCATATATGTCTGCTATTTCTTAACAAAGGGCATCTCAGAGAAACTTTTACAAACATTTGTGCCTTGATTGCATAAGCAGTATGTAAATAATTTCTGTGAGAAACCCAAAGTTTGTGAAAAAAGTACCACATTTTTTTATTTGATGGCATTTGGCGGTGAAATGGTGGCATGAAATATAACAAAATGGGCCTAGATCAATACCTTGGGTTGTCTACTTAATATATATTTTTGTTTAAATGGAGTGATAGCAAAAATGCTCTGGTATTTTCTTGTCTGGAAGTCTCGGTAGTGAAAGGGTTAAACGTTCATGATTCAGATAGAGGATGTAGTCTTAATAGACTTTTCTATATACTTCAATTATCAAATTGTGCAGTCTTTTTATATACAAACTTTCAGAGGTGCCAGCAACTACTGAGCATGTGCAAAAAATCACAGTATATACATATATGTCTGTAATTGGCTAGTGGCTGTCACATGATACAAGGGGCTGTCAAATTAAAGTACATTTTTAAATTTGTCAAGAACAAACAAACCTACTACTTATTTAAAATTCAGATTAAGGGCTATTACATATTTTGTCTTTTAATTATGCACTTGTTGATTATACAACTCTACTGTATTTAATGGTTCTTCCAGGTAGTTTTGCAAGGATTCCACTCAGTTAACCCATTTAGTGGTCATCATCTGCACAATGTTTTTAGTGTAGATGACAACCACAAGTTGTCATCCAGGGTGGGGAGGCACTATCGGAGCTCTTTGAGGCCTTCCCCATGCAATTACTCTCTGGTAGTCTAGAAAGTTGGCATCACCAAGTTCTGAAAACCCAGAAGTCAAAAGCAAGCACACAGGGCTTAAAGGGACATTATACCCATGAGTACAACTACAATAGAATTGTTATATTACTCTCTAGGTGAGGATTAACCATATACCATGTAATATCTTAAAGAATCTATTTTATTCTTTTCTAAACTATTATATTCAGAAAAGTAAATTTTTTTTTTTTTAAATAAACCCCAAACATTAGAAGGGTAATGTCTAGATGGGAAACACATCCAGGATCTATGTTATCCTTAAAGTATCTATAGCTTCATATAAGGTACAAATAACAAGGCTTCAAGGGACTGGCATTTGCAGACTTGCAACACCCCCACCTTAGCAAACACCACATCTACAAGGGATAGGAACCCTGTTTGCTAGATATTTATATATATAAGTGTTGTTGGTCCTCGGAAGTATATCTATACCTCTTGGTATGCTGCATGTATCTCGCTTTTAGTGGCGTTTTTATTTTCACACATACATGAATGATAGCCATTGTATGATTGGTATCCCACTAATATGATTGAATAATAATAAAGGATGAAATATATTGTTTTCATGAAGTACAAATATTCCTGTCTATCACTCAGTGGGGGATATTTATCAAAGGTATGTCGGACCTGATCCACCAGTGCGGATCATGTCCGACAAACCTCGCTGGATGCAGAGTGCAATACGCTCTCCGTATTCAGCATTGCACCAGCAGCTCTTGTGAGCTGCTGGAGCAACACCGCCCACTGCAGACTCACGGCCAATCGGCCGCCAGCAGGGGGTATCACTCAACCCGATCGTACTCGATCGGGTTGAATTCCGGCGATCTCTGTCCGCCTGCTCAGAGCAGGCGGACAGCATTATGGAGCAGCGGTCTTTAGACCGCTGCTTCATAACTGCTGTTTCTGGCGAGTCTGAAGGCTCACGAGAAACACAGGCCCTCAAGCTCCATCTGGAGCTTGATAAATGGGCCTCAGTGTGAGTTTTAAGTTTCTGACAGAAGGCCTCCATCTTTCTATTGGAGGATTAATTTGAAAAAATACAATAGAATGGTTACCACTCACCTTGCTATAGCTTTTTCTCCTGTGCCTGCAGCTGTCTTCGAAGTCATTATCTTATTTTATCCCCTTAAAAGTTTTAGTTAGTGAAGCTCTGCATCTTTACTCTAGGCGCCGCCATCTTGTAGCAAAAATGTCACACTTATGTAGGCTAAACTGAAGAGAATGGTATAAATGTCACACTTATGTAGGCTAAACTGAAGAGAATGGTATAAATGTCACACTTATGTAGGCTAAACTGAAGAGAATGGTATAAATGTCACACTTATGTAGGCTAAACTGAAGAGAATGGTATAAATGTCACACTTATGTAGGCTAAACTGAAAAGAATGGTATAAATGTCACACTTATGTAGGCTAAACTGAAGAGAATGGTATAAATGTCACACTTATGTAGGCTAAACTGAAGAGAATGGTATAAATGTCACACTTATGTAGGCTAAACTGAAGAGAATGGTATAAATGTCATACTTATGTAGGCTAAACTGAAGAGAATGGTATAAATGTCACACTTATGTAGGCTAAACTGAAGAGAATGGTATAAATGTCATACTTATGTAGGCTAAACTGAAGAGAATGGTATAAATGTCACACTTATGTAGGCTAAACTGAAGAGAATGGTATAAATGTCACACTTATGTAGGCTAAACTGAAGAAAATTGGATAAATGTCACAATTATGTAGGCTAAACTGAAGAGAATGGTATAAATGTCACACTTATGTAGGCTAAACTGAAGAGAATGGTATAAATGTCACACTTACGTAGGCTAAACTGAAGAGAATGGTATAAATGTCACACTTATGTAGGCTAAACTGAAGAGAATGGTATAAATGTCACACTTACGTAGGCTAAACTGAAGAGAATGGTATAAATGTCACACTTATGTAGGCTAAACTGAAGAGAATGGTATAAATGTCACACTTATGTAGGCTAAACTGAAGAGAATGGTATAAATGTCACACTTATGTAGGCTAAACTGAAGAGAATGGTATAAATGTCACACTTATGTAGGCTAAACTGAAGAGAATGGTATAAATGTCACACTTATGTTGGCTAAACTGAAGAGAATGGTATAAATGTCACACTTATGTAGGCTAAACTGAAGAGAATGGTATAAATGTCACACTTATGTAGGCTAAACTGAAGAGAATGGTATAAATGTCACACTTATGTAGGCTAAACTGAAGAGAATGGTATAAATGTCACACTTATGTAGGCTAAACTGAAGGGAATGTTATAAATGTCACACTTATGTAGGCTAAACTGCAGAGAATGGTATAAATGTCACACTTATGTAGGCTAAACTGAAGAGAATGGTATAAATGTCACACTTATGTAGGCTAAACTGAAGGGAATGGTATAAATGTCACACTTATGTAGGCTAAACTGTAGAGAATGGTATAAATGTCACACTTATGTAGGCTAAACTGAAGAGAATGGTATAAATGTCACACTTATGTAGGCTAAACTGAAGAGAATGGTATAAATGTCACACTTATGTAGGCTAAACTGAAGAGAATGGTATAAATGTCACACTTATGTAGGCTAAACTGAAGAGAATGGTATAAATGTCACACTTATGTAGGCTAAACTGAAGAGAATGGTATAAATGTCACACTTATGTAGGCTAAACTGAAGAGAATGGTATAAATGTCACACTTATGTAGGCTAAACTGAAGAGAATGGTATAAATGTCACACTTATGTAGGCTAAACTGAAGAGAATGGTATAAATGTCACACTTATGTAGGCTAAACTGAAGAGAATGGTATACATGTCATACTTATATAGGCTAAACTGAAGAGAATGGTATAAATGTCACACTTATGTAGGCTAAACTGTAGAGAATTGTATAAATGTCACACTTATGTAGGCTAAACTGAAGAGAATGGTATAAATGTCACACTTATGTTGGCTAAACTGAAGAGAATGGTATAAATGTCACACTTATGTAGGCTAAACTGAAGAGAATGGTATAAATGTCACACTTATGTAGGCTAAACTGAAGAGAATGGTATAAATGTCACACTTATGTAGGCTAAACTGAAGAGAATGGTATAAATGTCACACTTATGTAGGCTAAACTGAAGGGAATGGTATAAATGTCACACTTATGTAGGCTAAACTGAAGAGAATGGTATAAATGTCACACTTATGTAGGCTAAACTGAAGAGAATGGTATAAATGTCATAATTATGTAGGCTAAACTGAAGAGAATGGTATAAATGTCACACTTATGTAGGCTAAACTGAAGAGAATGGAATAAATGTCACATGTATGTAGGCTAAACTGAAGAGAATGGTATAAATGTCACATGTATGTAGGCTAAACTGAAGAGAATGGTATAAATGTCACATGTATGTAGGCTAAACTGAAGAGAATGGTATAAATGTCACACTTATGTAGGCTAAACTGAAGAGAATGGTATAAATGTCACACTTATGTAGGCTAAACTGAAGAGAATGGTATAAATGTCACACTTATGTAGGCTAAACTGAAGAGAATGGTATAAATGTCACACTTATGTAGGCTAAACTGAAGAGAATGGTATAAATGTCACACTTATGTAGGCTAAACTGAAGAGAATGGTATAAATGTCACACTTATGTAGGCTAAACTGAAGAGAATGGTATAAATGTCACACTTATGTAGGCTAAACTGAAGAGAATGGTATAAATGTCACACTTAAGTAGGCTAAACTGAAGAGAATGGTATAAATGTCACACTTATGTAGGCTAAACTGAAGAGAATGGTATAAATGTCACACATATTGTAGGCTAAACTGAAGAGAATGGTATAAATGTCACACTTATGTAGGCTAAACTGAAGAGAATGGTATAAATGTCACACTTATGTAGGCTAAACTGAAGAGAATGGTATAAATGTCACACTTATGTAGGCTAAACTGAAGAGAATGGTATAAATGTCATACTTATGTAGGCTAAACTGAAGAGAATGGTATAAATGTCACACTTATGTAGGCTAAACTGTAGAGAATTGTATAAATGTCACACTTATGTAGGCTAAACTGAAGAGAATGGTATAAATGTCACACTTATGTTGGCTAAACTGAAGAGAATGGTATAAATGTCACACTTATGTAGGCTAAACTGAAGAGAATGGTATAAATGTCACACTTATGTAGGCTAAACTGAAGAGAATGGTATAAATGTCACACTTATGTAGGCTAAACTGAAGAGAATGGTATAAATGTCACACTTATGTAGGCTAAACTGAAGGGAATGGTATAAATGTCACACTTATGTAGGCTAAACTGAAGAGAATGGTATAAATGTCACACTTATGTAGGCTAAACTGAAGAGAATGGTATAAATGTCACACTTATGTAGGCTAAACTGAAGAGAATGGTAAAAATGTCACACTTATGTAGGCTAAACTGAAGAGAATGGTATAAATGTCACACTTATGTAGGCTAAACTGAAGAGAATGGTATAAATGTCACACTTATGTAGGCTAAACTGAAGAGAATGGTATAAATGTCACACTTATGTAGGCTAAACTGAAGAGAATGGTATAAATGTCACACTTATGTAGGCTAAACTGAAGAGAATGGTATAAATGTCACACTTATGTAGGCTAAACTGAAGAGAATGGTATAAATGTCACACTTATGTAGGCTAAACTGAAGAGAATGGTATAAATGTCACACTTATGTAGGCTAAACTGAAGAGAATGGTATAAATGTCACACTTATGTAGGCTAAACTGAAGAGAATGGTATAAATGTCACACTTATGTAGGCTAAACTGAAGAGAATGGTATAAATGTCACACTTATGTAGGCTAAACTGAAGAGAATGGTATAAATGTCACACTTATGTAGGCTAAACTGAAGAGAATGGTATAAACTGTCACACTTATGTAGGCTAAACTGAAGAGAATGGTATAAATGTCACACTTATGTAGGCTAAACTGAAGAGAATGGTATAAATGTCACATGTATGTAGGCTAAACTGAAGAGAATGGTATAAATGTCACACTTATGTAGGCTAAACTGAAGAGAATGGTATAAATGTCACATGTATGTAGGCTAAACTGAAGAGAATGGTATAAATGTCACACTTATGTAGGCTAAACTGAAGAGAATGGTATAAATGTCACACTTATGTAGGCTAAACTGAAGAGAATGGTATAAATGTCACACTTATGTAGGCTAAACTGAAGAGAATGGTATAAATGTCACACTTATGTAGGCTAAACTGAAGAGAATGGTATAAATGTCACACTTATGTAGGCTAAACTGAAGAGAATGGTATAAATGTCACACTTATGTAGGCTAAACTGAAGAGAATGGTATAAATGTCACACTTATGTAGGCTAAACTGAAGAGAATGGTATAAATGTCACACTTATGTAGGCTAAACTGAAGAGAATGGTATAAATGTCACACTTATGTAGGCTAAACTGAAGAGAATGGTATAAATGTCACACTTATGTAGGCTAAACTGAAGAGAATGGTATAAATGTCACACTTATGTAGGCTAAACTGAAGAGAATGGTATAAATGTCACACTTATGTAGGCTAAACTGAAGAGAATGGTATAAATGTCACACTTATGTAGGCTAAACTGAAGAGAATGGTATAAATGTCACACTTATGTAGGCTAAACTGAAGAGAATGGTATAAATGTCACACTTATGTAGGCTAAACTGAAGAGAATGGTATAAATGTCACACTTATGTAGGCTAAACTGAAGAGAATGGTATAAATGTCACACTTATGTAGGCTAAACTGAAGAGAATGGTATAAATGTCACACTTATGTAGGCTAAACTGAAGAGAATGGTATAAATGTCACACTTATGTAGGCTAAACTGAAGAGAATGGTATAAATGTCACACTTATGTAGGCTAAACTGAAGAGAATGGTATAAATGTCACATGTATGTAGGCTAAACTGAAGAGAATGGTATAAATGTCACACTTATGTAGGCTAAACTGAAGAGAATGGTATAAATGTCACACTTATGTAGGCTAAACTGAAGAGAATGGTATAAATGTCACACTTATGTAGGCTAAACTGAAGAGAATGGTATAAATGTCACACTTATGTAGGCTAAACTGAAGAGAATGGTATAAATGTCACACTTATGTAGGCTAAACTGAAGAGAATGGTATAAATGTCATACTTATGTAGGCTAAACTGAAGAGAATGGTATAAATGTCACACTTATGTAGGCTAAACTGTAGAGAATTGTATAAATGTCACACTTATGTAGGCTAAACTGAAGAGAATGGTATAAATGTCACACTTATGTTGGCTAAACTGAAGAGAATGGTATAAATGTCACACTTATGTAGGCTAAACTGAAGAGAATGGTATAAATGTCACACTTATGTAGGCTAAACTGAAGAGAATGGTATAAATGTCACACTTATGTAGGCTAAACTGAAGAGAATGGTATAAATGTCACACTTATGTAGGCTAAACTGAAGGGAATGGTATAAATGTCACACTTATGTAGGCTAAACTGAAGAGAATGGTATAAATGTCACACTTATGTAGGCTAAACTGAAGAGAATGGTATAAATGTCACACTTATGTAGGCTAAACTGAAGAGAATGGTATAAATGTCACACTTATGTAGGCTAAACTGAAGAGAATGGTATAAATGTCACACTTATGTAGGCTAAACTGAAGAGAATGGTATAAATGTCACACTTATGTAGGCTAAACTGAAGAGAATGGTATAAATGTCACACTTATGTAGGCTAAACTGAAGAGAATGGTATAAATGTCACACTTATGTAGGCTAAACTGAAGAGAATGGTATAAATGTCACACTTATGTAGGCTAAACTGAAGAGAATGGTATAAATGTCACACTTATGTAGGCTAAACTGAAGAGAATGGTATAAATGTCACACTTATGTAGGCTAAACTGAAGAGAATGGTATAAATGTCACACTTATGTAGGCTAAACTGAAGAGAATGGTATAAATGTCACACTTATGTAGGCTAAACTGAAGAGAATGGTATAAATGTCACACTTATGTAGGCTAAACTGAAGAGAATGGTATAAATGTCACACTTATGTAGGCTAAACTGAAGAGAATGGTATAAATGTCACACTTATGTTGGCTAAACTGAAGAGAATGGTATAAATGTCACACTTATGTAGGCTAAACTGAAGAGAATGGTATAAATGTCACACTTATGTAGGCTAAACTGAAGAGAATGGTATAAATGTCACACTTATGTAGGCTAAACTGAAGAGAATGGTATAAATGTCACACTTATGTAGGCTAAACTGAAGAGAATGGTATAAATGTCACACTTATGTAGGCTAAACTGAAGAGAATGGTATAAATGTCACACTTATGTAGGCTAAAACTGAAGAGAATGGTATAAATGTCACACTTATGTAGGCTAAACTGAAGAGAATGGTATAAATGTCACACTTATGTAGGCTAAACTGAAGAGAATGGTATAAATGTCACACTTATGTAGGCTAAACTGAAGAGAATGGTATAAATGTCACACTTATGTTGGCTAAACTGAAGAGAATGGTATAAATGTCAAACTTATGTAGGCTAAACTGAAGAGAATGGTATAAATGTCACACTTATGTAGGCTAAACGGAAGAGAATGGTATAAATGTCACACTTATGTAGGCTAAACTGAAGAGAATGGTATTAATGTCACACTTATGTAGGCTAAACTGAAGAGAATGGTATAAATGTCACACTTATGTAGGCTAAACTGAAGAGAATGGTATAAATGTCACACTTATGTAGGCTAAACTGAAGAGAATGGTATAACC